>NC_068938.1:33760480-33839744 GCF_016801865.2 Culex pipiens pallens | reverse complement strand
CTAATTAATTTGTCAAATTCACAAAAAAATCTTATAAATTAAAAAAGTCTTTGGTAAGTTTACAAAAGGTCTTAGCCTTAAGCACCAGTTTTATTTTTGATCGGTTCTCGACCAAGTCATGAGTAATCAAACTCAAAAATGCTTTCAATTGTTCATCTGAACGTCCTTTAAATGCTACTTTACTTTCTGATAATAATTTAATTAGTGTCGGAGGCTGCGATGGCTGTTACAACGTATTGCAAACTAATCAAATTTTTGTATTTTAGCTTTTTTAACTTCATTTTTTTTTCAAATAAGGTTGCTTGCAAAACTTGTGTGTTAAAATTTTAACATCCGCTACATTCACATTGCATCATACAAATGTGATACCGTAAACTGGGGTGACTTTGATAGCCCGGGGTGACATTGATAGAAATTTGATTTGGCCACTAATTTTGATACATCCAATGTAACAGTCACATTACTTGCTTACATACTCAATATTCTTAAAAATGTTTCGATATTCATTTGACGGGCTTTCGAAAAACCTTTCAAAGTCACCTCGGGCTATCAAAGTCACCCCAGTTTACGGTACCAACTTCATTGATGGCACTGTGATGTAACGTTAATTGCGACATGAACGATTCATGGAAATTGTCAAACAAAGCCAGTTCAACATCTGACATTTCAAGAGATCATTTCACCTCGCATGCCAGCATCAGCTTTAGATTCCAGCAGCGAAGTTTTCTGTTTTCCCCGACATCCTGCCAAAATTTCCATTTCCATTTCCACTCGAATCCACACCGGAAGCAGCCAGCCAGCAGACGACTACAAACAAAACGCCATGGCCGAGCTGGCGTCGTTGCCAATGTCGTCCTGGACCTGGAGAGAGAAAAAAGATCGACGGTCCCAGTTCGCCCAAATTGGATGGTTGGCTTGTTGTTTGGGGCATGCCAGCTGAAAAATTGGTTATCACACCACGAGGGACAAAATGGGAGCACAAAAAAAGACACAAACTTGACATCAATTTTGCGAATTGGTTCGCGTTAGAGCGAGGACATTCATTTTTTGTTACGGGTGTTGAGTTATGTAAACCAAAATGGAGCGCAACTGGTTCCAGGAAGAGTTTCCCACGCACAGTGGGTTGAATTATTTTATTATTTTGAACAAATATTTGAAATTTGAACAAGTTATTTTAAATTTCCAAGATGGAAAAAATAGCAAATGCTTTAGTATTATGTAAGCACAAGTCCTTCTGGTTGTTGAAGATCCAAGTGGGCACTTGCGCCCTCAAACCCACTCAAATAAAGCCATGAGTGCGTGTTATCTCCCAAACCGATCGGTCGTTGCAAACTTAACGTCCAGTCCAACGGGCACTGTAATAATAGTAAATGAACCCAATTTTCCTAACACTTTATTCGTGGATTCCGGAAGCAATCTTAATTGAGTGTCCGGTCTGGCGATGATGAATGGATAATTTCGTCCTTTTCCCACCCAACTAAATACACTAGTTTTTCTCTGCCCAGCTTAACTTTTTTCCTCGGAAAACCCTGATCTGGATGGAAGATTAAGTGTTGCCACGACCTACATTACCGGCCACGTCAAGCACGTCCTACACGTCGCAGTCGTCGCTTGATGGTCGGTGGATGAAAGAAAAAATACTCAGGAACTGAACACTTAAAGCTGTGCAAGGATTAGAAAGGGGAGCACTCCCCCACGGGTGTCGTTCTGAAGTGATTGCCCACGCGCGCCGTTTAACGATGGGTTTGTTTACAGTTTCCGATGGGTTTCAGCAGAAGTGGGTTGTTCGTTTTTCAAGTGTTCAGTTGCACTTTGAAAATTGTGTTTGCGGTGACTCATGGTGGTTGAATAAGAACTTAACGTGTATGTGGCAGCTTCGAACATTTCTGACAAAAAAATTTCTTCTTTTTTTTCCCTTTCAGGATTCCTGCAATGGTATACCGGTGACGGTTCGCGTCGACCCTAAGGGGTTCTATCTGTACTGGGTTGACCAGAACCACGAGATGGACCTGCTGGATATTGCCACAATTCGAGACGTTCGGACGGGACAGTACGCCAAAAAGCCACGGGTAAGTTTGTAAAATTGAAACAGAAAACTGAACTTAAGAGTCTTGAGTCAAGACTTGAGATTGAATATTCAAGACTTAAGGACTAAAAGACTAAAGCACTAAAGGACTAAAGGATTAAAAGACTAAAGGTCTACTGGACTAAAAGACTCAAGGAATAAAGGACTAAAGGACTCAAGGACTCATGGACTTAAGGACTCAAGGACTCAAGGACTCAAGGACTCAAGGACTCAAGGACTCAAGGACTCAAGGAGATTGAATATTCAAGACTTAAGGACTAAAAGACTAAAGCACTAAAGGACTAAAGGATTAAAAGACTAAAGGACTCAAGGACTCAAGGACTCAAGGATTAAGGACTAAAGGACTCATGGACTTAAGGACTCAAGGACTCAAGGACTCAAGGACTCAAGGACTCAAGGACTCAAGGACTCAAGGACTCAAGGACTCAAGGACTCAAGGACTCAAGGACTCAAGGACTCAAGGACTCAAGGACTCAAGGACTCAAGGACTCAAGGACTCAAGGACTCAAGGACTCAAGGACTCAAGGACTCAAGGACTCAAGGACTCAAAGATTTCAGGACTCAAGGACTCAAGGACTCAAGGACTCAAGGACTCAAGGACTCAAGGACTCAAGGACTCAAGGACTCAAGGACTCAAGGACTCAAGGACTCAAGGACTCAAGGACTCAAGGACTCAAGGACTCAAGGACTCAAGGACTCAAGGACTCAAGGACTCAAGGACTCAAGGACTCAAGGACTCAAGGACTCAAGGACTCAAGGACTCAAGGACTCAAGGACTCAAGGACTCAAGGACTCAAGGACTCAAGGACTCAAGGACTCAAGGACTCAAGGACTCAAGGACTCAAGGACTCAAGGACTCAAGGACTCAAGGACTCAAGGACTCAAGGACTCAAGGACTCAAGGACTCAAGGACTCAAGGACTCAAGGACTCAAGGACTCAAGGACTCAAGGACTCAAGGACTCAAGGACTCAAGGACTCAAGGACTCAAGGACTCAAGGACTCAAGGACTCAAGGACTCAAGAACTCAAGGACTCAAGGACTCAAGGACTCAAGGACTCAAGGACTCAAGGACTCAAGGACTCAAGGACTCAAGAACTCAAGGACTCAAGGACTCAAGGACTCAAGGACTCAAGGACTCAAGGACTCAAGGACTCAAGGACTCAAGGACTCAAGGACTCAAAGATTTAAGGACTCAAGGACTGTGAAAAATGAAAATTGAAAAGTAAAAACTTTTAATTATGAAAAAGGAATTGAGTCTTCATACTAAAGACTGAGAATTATTTTACAGGTTAAAATAACTACACATATTTGATACCATTTTCCGCAAAAAGACTGCCTGCAAAAAGCGCCATAATTTAAATTTCCCGCCACAGTGCCTTTGTGCTGGCGCATCCATAATTGAATCAACAAGCAATACATTATACGGAGGGGGCGACATTTTCACATGGCTCCCTTGCCTCTTCGAAAGCTTCTCTCTCTCTTTCTCAGTCGAACACACCCCTTTCAGCGGGAGAGGAAAAGAGGAAAAGTGAATAAAAGCTTCTCCCTTTGAAAGCTTTACATCCGCGTGCTCGCAAGGAAATTCGATCAATTTTTCACGCAAATCTTGTTTCGAAAAACATCGATATTGCCCGATGATTGACTGGGAATATGAACAGGTGGGTTGTCGTGTTGTTTTGGGGTGGAAATTGTTTGTGTTTTCGAGAAGAATACATTTTTTCCATTGACATTTGCAAAATAAAAATGGATTTTTTTGTTAAAATTGATTTCGTTATCATTTCAATGCATAGATTGAAATAAAATGTGAAAAAAACTGTAAAACACAACTCGAAATTTTTGATAGTAAACGTTTCTGTTTCGTCAAGGTATGATAGATTTGGACTCGCTGAACGCTCTCTAATCGACAGAAAAGGATTTCAGTAAATTTCCTGCAAATGACTAAAGTTGTAAATTTTGGATATAAATACTTTTAAATAATTTTAAAACACCAAGCGTCTCCATTGAATCAAAATTTCATGGAATAAATCCAAGCTTGTTTTTTTTTAATTTTCGTTAAAAATTCACATAAATTAAATTCTGTCGATTAGAAACTATACAGAGAGTCGAGATCTATCATACCGTTGCGAAACTAAAGCGTTTACATTAAATAAAATATTTTCATGATACATTAAAGCTGTGGAAGCCTTTATCATGGCTTTATTCAGATAATTTCTCATGTCACTTCAATTAATTATGTATCCCGACTATAACCGACTGATTAAATTTATCGATCCATTTGTGACATATTCTACCAACATCCATTTCCAGAAATCACGTTGCAGATGGCAACAAGCCCGTTGGTGGTTTTGTGGTAACCATTTTTCAATTTCCACTCGCTTGCAGCTTTGTTTGTCCTACTGATTAATTTTCGACATGGTTTACGTGCAATCGAAGTAATAAATTATGCTCAGTAATTTAACATATAATGCCACATTACTGCCCTTAATCCAGAGAGTTGAAGTTCGTTACTTTAAGCTCACCAAGAAAACCCTTAACAACTCAATCAACGCTCCAAAATCCTGACGTGTTTTAGAGTGAAACATTCGGGGCTCAAATTGTTTCAATTTGTCATTCCAGCTGACTTTCTAAACAAACATATTTATTCACTTCAGACCGCGAATCACTTTGACAGTTTTTTTTCCGAGAGAAGAAGGGTGGGGTCGGACCACGTGGCACCACCCCCCTGGGTCGATGCTCCTCCAGCTGGAAGCAATCGTCGTACATCTTGGCACAGCACAGCGCCTTTCGCACAAGGATTGGCGTGTGTGGGTTTCCGCTCTCACTTTTTTTTACGATCCCCGAACCACCTGGCCACGTGGCCCCGGGACGTGCCGTGTCGTACGCCGCGTGCATGTGGGATAAGTGCGCTGTTAAATTTAATTGGATGCCTGTTTTTGGTGGAAAATAAATTTGTAGCACAACGTTGACGGGGCCGGGGACGTCGACTTGAATTGAGCTGTTGGCTCGTTACGAGCTAAGAGGGTGCACGATTATTAGCTACCGACGATTGAGCACTGTTAACAACTGACTGTTCCAGACTAATGATGATGTCAAGTTGTGGGAGGACTATTATATCGCACACTTTATATTGACTTTGTATAATTTATTTGAATTGAAAATGTTCCTTTTTGTGACAATTTTAAATCGGTGAAACAATTGTTCGAAGACTCCAACCCAGCTCAGACTCCGACTTTGTGTCTTCTACTATGGCTTTAAATCCTAGTATCCATCAAAAACACGAAAAACGCAATCACATATCTAACCGAAGCCAAAATAACGAAACATTGGAGGATTATATTTCTTGCTTTTTTAAGGCTTCCCAATAATTAAATGGTATCTCATTCGGTGATTACGTAGCTGACCTAAATTTAAGGATCAGGAAGTAGAGGGAAAACCATTTTTCTTTATCCAAGTGTATCCAGCTCAACTTAAAGAAAGAGAGAACTTGAAACGGAAGAAACCGCTTGTTTAGGAGAGTTGTGTTTAATTGAAATTAATTTTCATCCATGCTATGCTCCTGAGCACCAGCAACCTCCGGTTTGTAAATAATTTTAGAGGTGGAGTTTGAACTTTCGAATACTATTAGGGCTGCCTTAAAGATAATTAAACAACCTTTCAGTTTGCAACTCCGCAATTTTATGATCATCCCTACCTCGGGTGAACTTTCGTGGCGTGGCAAAGGGCAATTCAAGATTTATCGTTCTAACCGTTCTTCACGCCTGAACCACCGGAGGGTACGGCTCGTCATAAATATTCACCGCCGGGGGCGCGCGAATTATGTAATGTGCCCCTCAAAGCTGAATTCGTTAGTGGGTGTAATTTGTCATTTACATGGGTCATCGCGGTAATACTTTGTGGAGTGTAGGTTTTTTTTTATTTTTAATGACTTTTTTTAATATTTAGGTGAAGATGTTTGGATTGATTTATTTATATTCAGTTAACACCTCAGAGTCAACTTATCTAACTTTAACTTTTTTTATATGTCGTGAGTTAGATATTGGAAAAATTTCCAAAAGATGGATTCAGGTATCTATTTTTCAACTCCAAAATTAAGCGACTCTCCAAAAGCAAATTCAGAAAATCAATCTATTTGCTATTCGATACCCATTTTGGTGATACTTACTCTTCTTACCACTGGAAGTGAGACCATTCGTTTGAAGGATACAACAATAGTCTGCGAACCAACATTATTGACCAAATCTTGGTCATCAATTTTGCAGTGATTGTCTACGGTTGAAGTGGATTTCTAAATTGTGTAATCAAAATTGATTGGTGCAGCACTCTTAGATATAATTTGAAAAGCAATTTTATTTTTGTATTTGTTTGGAGAATCGAACTCAAAATTTAACATTTTTAAGAATTCAATTGTAACATAAATTAGTTTAACCCTTTCAGGCCCGAATTTTCAAAAAAATATTTTTTAGTCAATGATGGGAAAATGATTCTTATGACCATACGAAAATTATAGGCTAGTTTTGGAAATTTTGATATTTGGGTCATATATGACCCATCAGGCTCGAAAGGGTTAATTCAAGAATTTCCTCTTAATAAATTCACATTTTTGCTTTGTAAATGAATGTTTAGGGCAGTGTTGCAAATGAGTGATAGAAAAGCTATCAATAGATTATCTCTGCACCAAAAATATCCGAGAGTATAGCGGCCATCAATATAGCTGGTGAGATCTCTTCTTGTTTCTCGTGATTCCCAGCGATGTCATTCTCTCTCTCTATCATTCCTCTCCTTATCCTCGACTATGCGCTCTCACTGCTGAGTCTCTCAATCTCTCCGAAAACTTCAATGAGAGAATGTGAGATGGCGATTAGGAGCCGACCACGCATGACGTCCCGTTAAACTGCGTTTGTGAAATTGGTTTTGTAACGGCTTTTGTGGTTAAACGCTGTTGCGGTAGGACGATCGTGGAAGCGGGAATGAGAGAGAAAAGAAAAATGTCAATCGCGAGTGGGTAAACACGAAAACGTGTTCGGTTATGTTCGGCGCTGAGAGTTTCAATGAGGAGAGAAGAGCAGTTGTATTTGAGGCATGAATATTCAGGCGGGATAATTGTAGTTGCTGATAGCTGATATTTTGATATTTTAACAACCCTGGTTTAGGGTAATTATCGTCATCATATCTGATTTTTCTATTTATTGAATAATTGATGATTTCTCCACATTTTTTTAGGGCTGATTATTCAAAAAAGGAGGGCGTCCAATTCGGGAATTCCCGGGGAAAAAATTCAGTGATTTTTTCAAACCCGAAAATTCCAGAACCCCGAGATTTTTTTAAATTATGTCCCGGGAATTCCCTGAATTAAAAAAATATCAATTTTTGATCTGAAAATTCCGATTTGGTTATGGAAATAGGTGAACAGTTGAATACTTAGTAATCGATAAGAATTTCAAAGCATTAAAATTTGTATCAGGATTAATTTGGCTGTTTTTAACAAATCCGCAAAGGGAGCTTTAAATATTTTCTATTTTAAAGGACTTAGGCCGATGCAAATATTTTTCAAAGTTTTTGTTTTGTTGTTTTTTTTGCAACAATAAAAAAATATAAATATTGAAATAACAAGCCAAAGTATTAACAGTTGCATGGAAAAAGTGTTTTAAAATACATTTCACTCTAGTTTAGGTGTTTTGCAATCATTAGTTTTCAAAAAATGTTAGATTTTGTGAAAACTAAGACTTTAGCGAAAAAATTCAAAATTCAAAAGATTTCTAAATTAATCAAAGAAATGTTAAAAATGGTTTTGTACGCAGGGGAATACATTTTAAATTGATTTCAGCTGATTACATTTAAATTTCCAGTGAAATTTTGAAGTTTTTTGAAAAAAAAAATATTTTTATAGTCCCCTGATTTTTCGGCCCAACTATGAAGAGGTGGGGGGGGGGGAGACAATTTAAGTATATTTTTTATTTAAAATTTATTAAAAAATATTGATTTTAATTAATTTTTATCAAGCACTGACATCTGGACAACTTAGGACAAAAGTAACGAATTAAGACAGCTGTTTACGTCGTATTTTCCGTAAATGTTTTTTTTTTTTTTTTGATTTCGGTTAAAACAGGAACAGAACAAAACAATCAGTTCACCGATTTCCTAATTAATTGCTCTAGAAATTCCTGTACCTTTCATACTGTAGTCGATTTTCCAAAGTTGGCGAAAGTGACTTAAAGATAATTTGTTAAATATATAAAATATGCTATTCTTAACTTTTCTAGAATTTTAAATTGGCTGGTAGCATTTAATTTGTTTTTGTTTCTCGTTTAGACAATTCAAAGAAATGTTTAAAGCTTTTTTAGTTAGTAATAAAATAAATAAATATATTTAAATGAAGCTTATTTAATTTGAATTACATTACATTAAAATTGTAGCTCATTTAAAATCCAAAGCACAACAAAGAACAAAAACATAAAAAGTAAGTAAATTTGAACATAACATAGTTGAAAACTATTTGGAAAACATTAGATTTTATCATTCCAAATCTTCATTAAAGTACTTAACAGCTTTAATTTTATTTTCAACAGTGAGTTTTAGAATATATTGCAATTTCATTCGTCAAATTTCACTTTTCCATAAAATTGTCTTAATTTTTTTTGGCCGATGCAAATATTTTCCAAAGTTTTTTTTTCCTCGGTTCTGACCGGGGTCGAGGAGGAGGGGCAACAAAATTAAATAACAATCCATAACTTCATCATTTCCATTGAAAAGGTGTTTTAAAATGCATTTTACTCTAATTCAGTTGTTTTGCAATCATTAGTTTTACAAAAAAAATGTAAGATTTGACGAAAACAAAAATTTTGACAAAAAAAGCATTTTTTCCAAAATTCAAAAGATTTTTAAATCAACCAAAACACGCTTAAAAACGCAGGGGAATGCATTTTAAATTGATTTCAGCTGTTTGCAATTCAATTTCCATTGAAATTTTGAAGCTTAATTTTTTTTTTGCTCCCTGATTTTTCGGGGCAACTTTGAAGGAGGAGACAAAAACTTTAAATAAAATTTGTACCAGCCTTATTCAGAAAAAAATAAATAAGATAAATTTTAAACTTAATAAATAAGTTCATATTTTTTTAAATTCTTAAAACCTTGACGATAAGTAACAGAATTTCTGAATCTACCAGTAGATGGTCTGGCTTCTACATAAAAGCCTTGGATTTAAGTAGTTCTTAGATTCTAAATTTTTATTTTTTTTATTTGGTTGAAACTTCAGCCATGCATTCTCTTTGTCAAAAGAAGCAAATTTAGACTTGTTTTTTCCTCCAAAATATGTATATTTTAAATTTCAGTATGTTTCAGTGGACCTAAAAAAAGCCATCTTTTGAGCAATAGTGCATGATGGTACAGAATCTAGTTCCAGCGGTAGGAATATTTAAAACAAATGAGATTTTTTGAAAAAAATATCTAAAATGTGGTCAAACAATAAAAAAAAGATGATTTGCAATAAAACAGAACTTTACCGATTTTTTGATAAAGTTGGTATCCCGTTTTGGAGTCATTTTTGTATTTCCAAAAATTTTTACATTATTCGTTCATAAAATAGGTCCCGCCTGAGTGGTTCAATCGGACCGCGCACTGGACTCACAATCCAGAGGTTGCTGGTTCGAATCCCGCGGCGGGCGCTCTAAAAGTTCTAAGTGTAAATATGGGTATCCGGCGCCGTCGCTCCGTGCCGTACTCAAATACTTAGGAGCCCAGGGCGGCGAAGTCCTTGTAGTCAAAAGGAAGACACTAGTGGTTGGTACTAGCAATGGTGGCCGACAGCTATAACTTCGTGTTTTTTTTTCGTTGATAAAATAGAATGCCACCCTGGGAAAAATATTTTTTAAGAGCATAGAAAATTTATTGAAATTTTCTCTTTGAGACTTTGACTGATTGTCCGATGTTTCTGAGATACAGCTTTGCTAAAATCGAATCGTCAGATTCATAATTTTTTATATTGATTATTGATTTTCAGTGTTAAAAATTTAAAATTTTTTGAAGTTTTCTTTTGAACATCTTTTAAAGGGTGCACAGCATCCAAGGAAGTTGTTGTCTTCTTATTCAAAATTTGTCAAACTTACGGACCCAATCCTGCATGAATTTTATTCCAAAAAAAAACAGATTTGGTTGTGAATAACATTGAAGACAGTAATTTAGAGAATGAATAAAAAATCATGTCGATAGTTGCCGATAGTTGTCTGTAACAAAAATCTGGGTGCAAAAGCTATGGTTGATGTGTACCGTTAAGATTTAAAAATGTTGCCATAGATATTAAATGAAGAAAGACCTTTTCTAAAGTTATGCTTGATTTTAATTTTTTAAATAATAGTTCACAAGATATTCAATTTCGATGGTTAGATTTAAATAATATGGATGAAAATCGTGATTTTGCATATATCAAGTACCTATAATAATAATATAATATATATGCTATAATAGTTTCAAATTTGAGCTTGATCAGAAAAAGGTGATGTCACTATATTACCTTTTTGTGTTCGATTGAAGTGGAATGACCCTGACCCCTTTTGTATTCATAAATTTGTTTTTGAAGGCTATTAACGATGAACTCTTCGCTTCCAGCATAGAACTGTTCAATACCAGCGTTCGGCAACAAAAACCCAACACGTGCTGGCGGTTGTCGAAAAGCTCGCTTGTAAAGTGTTCACCTTTGGGCTATAAATCCAAATATAACACCACCCATTCCCGGCTCACTCTTCATCGTGCCTACCTTTTGGTCCTTCGTGCTCCTGGCGTGTGGCAGTAATTGAGAAATATTGCCAACGGGGGATCGTTTCACGCTGGAAAAACAACAAATCTGACGCCTTCGGACAACCCGGCAGAACACGCCATCGAACACCAACCAAATTGGTCATTTTGTATCAATGCAAATTATCGCTAAGCACATTACACGTCCAGTGGGAGTCGTGGAGGGTTTACCATTAGGCTGAAACTTCAGCAAAATTTTGTGGTACTGATTACATTTCTAATCAAATACGTTAAATCTACATAATTGATTACGATTTTTGTAATTTTACTTCAAAGTTTCTTTAACGAATCGTACTAATTTTGTGGTTCCTCCAACCTCCCATCCCACCTCAACTCATTTTGACGAGCTCAAATTACACTTTTCCAGCATAATCACCGATTCTTTAGCCTTAACGACTCCGCAATTAGGGATTTTTCCCTTCCCTGGCACAACATTTTCCCAACGAACGAACAACGAACGAGCTCTCTCCCCCTCTTCAGCTGGCTATCGATCTCGAGTCGTTGATTTTCACCGGGTTTTTTCCTCCTCTTGTTCTCCCTCCAGGACATGAAGCTGCGCCAGCTTGTGACGATGGGCTCCCAGGATACGCTCGAGGAGAAAACCGTGACCATTTGCTACGGGGCGGACTTTGTCAACGTGAACTTCATGAACCTGTGCTGCACCCGGAAGGAGATTGCGCGGGTAAGTGCTGTGCTGTGGTGGCGAGAAGTTTGCACTTGAGGCCACCGCCCTCTTGAGGGGGCCGGGTGGTGGGATTGTTTACTTTGGCAGCAGGCCTCCGACGAGTCAATTACTGGGGGCGTTGATTAAGAAGCTCGAAGAAGGTTGAGCAAATGGTTAAATTTAATTTTATTTACGTTTGAACGAGTGCAAACAGTGGAAATGAGTTCAAAATTGTGCGTTTTTTTACGATTTTTATTTTTTTTATTCATGATTTTTCAGTGCAGGCCACATCTTTTGAAATATTTTGAAAGGAGGTTTTTTTTAAAAAAAATTACAGATAAATAGTTTCGAGAAAAAAAAACAATAACGCCACCCAAGTTGTAACTTTTTTGACATCGTCATCTAGAACTCGCATCTGCCGTGCGGCAATATCATTCAATCTGTCGCTGTGATGATCGACATCCACCATAAATACATTTTATCCTACTAGATACTTCCACTGATTGATAGCACCAGCCGAGGGCAGACTGCTGCTTCTGCTTGTTACCATATCGTCTTTATTGATATGAAAATGTAACGAGCTTTATCGTCATCCTATTCAGTATCGGCATGGCCTGGGTATAACGGGAAAAATGACACGCAACATGTGGTGAAATTGTTCGGTCTTGTTGGACAGGGCACACGATTATGCTCGTTTACGTGGCATGCAATGAGGGAGGGATTGATATTTTAGTTGGCAGTAGCTTCGATGATGTATTGCTCTCTAATTGCACGGCAATATCGCGTCACTCAATTTGATAACGGCTCTGATTGACATCGCGATTAGCGTTTGGGAATTTATGGTAAATTTTATTCGATTCATTACATAAACTAGCCAGCTTCCAAAAGATTAACAATTAAAGCTGTTTCCTCAACTGGTCAGTTGCTTCCGGAAATTGTTTTACCAAATTAGTTCTGGTATGCCCTTTTGTCCAAACATCGTTTGCATCGTTGTTGATCGAACTTCTAATCTAGACTCGGTAAGGGACCATCCATAAACCACGTGGACACTTTTTTGAAATTTCATATCCCCCCCTTCACCCCTCGTGGACAATTTCCATACAAAACAAATCTTTTTTATAACGTCATGGCAAAACCGCTCTTTTTTAGGAGCCGCTCATTTTCGTTCGCTCTTTAAAAAGAGCCGCTCTTTTGAACGGCTCTTTCGCTCTTTTTCAAAATTTGGATGAAAAGGGTTTTTTCAAGAATCTTGTGATTTTGTAAGTTATTTCACATTGAACTTCTATAAATTAGGCCGTACCAAATATTTTTTGAAGTTTATGTCCCTGAGCTCTGACCAAATCGCAAAAAAATAATACACGTCCCCATCAGTTGCATTCATTAGTTTTCAAAATATCGAAGTATGATGAACTTTTTTTTAAGCCAAAAAGTAAACTTTTGTTTTCAGTTGATAAGACTTCTATTTCCATTGAAATTTGATAGTTTTTTGAAAAAAATATTGTTTTGCCCCCTGATTTTGCGGACCGATTTTGAAGGGGAGGGGTGACATAAACTTTGAAAAATATTTGTAGAAGCCATATTTGATGAAAAAAAAAATAAAGCTGAAAACGAAAAGATGCCCTTGAAAACCATTGGTCTTGGTGGTATCTATGTCAAGATTTCTACTCAAAACTGAACATTCGAGTAATTGAATGACATCCAAACTTAAATCTAGGATGCTGAAAAAATTGCTTTTCATTTTAAAATTGCGTTTATTTCTGCAAGAATTGAACTAATGCTGATATTTTATTTGGAGAAAATATTCTGTGAACTCTTCTCTACATTCTGATTTAATAGATAAATTCTATAAACGATAATGTTCAATCGCACAAAATGATTATTTTTTCCAAAATCTCTCAAATATTCAGTAGATTTTTGGTAATATTTGACAAATTATGCTATTTGAAATTCTCAAATTTGTATTCCGGCATTACTTTAATGTACACTCAGTTTTACAATGAAAAGTTTATTCCATTTTGTTCAGAAAATCATTTACTTTTGGTGTAAAGTTTATATGTTTATAAGCATTGAAATTTTTGACATTGTATTTTCAATTCTCAAAAACAAATTTAATACTACAATTTTTGGAAATTCAATAAATTATATTTATAACAAAAATCATGCCATATTGAAACGGTTCTTTCAAAAGACCGGAGTTTAAAAAAGAACCGCGGTTCTTTTTTTGTGAGCCACGGTTCGTTCGCTCTTTTCAGTGAACCGGCTCTTTGAGTGGTTCACTCTTTTTTTGGCCCACCTCTACTTAGTAGCATATCATATTTGTTATAGCTGGCAAAAAATCATGTAATAAGTTGGAAATGTAGAAATATCACCAGGATGTAGAATAAACAGTCAGTTTTAAGAGAATGCATGCAAAATATGTCTTTTCAAACAATTTTTCATCAGAATTTGAAAATTAAAATGACTTGTTGTGCTTCGAATCCCGGACACTGATAAAGGCTGATTCGAAATCCGGACACTTTTGCTTCGAATTCCGGACACTCGATTTCGCTAATGAATTGCACAAATTTGGATTGAAATGTTAGTGAATTCGAATCATGACGTTATGGAGCGTGGGCAATCGCTGTACCCCCCCCCCTCCCCCTCCCTAAGGTGTCCACGTGGTTTATGGATGGTCCCTTATTCATGTGAACGAAGTACATCACAAGAATAATCCAGATCAATTTTATTCACAAGATTGCTATTTTGTCTTTCTTTAAAAAAGAATGTTTTGAAGAAAGTCAAAATTTTAACGTGTTGATATCGAACTCTTGAGTCAGATTCAAGAATCAATTAAAAAAAAAATGTTTGTTTGTTGAAAAGGTTTCATCTAACTTCTAAGCGAATTTGCTTCACACTTTCATCCTCACATATGGTGCAAAATGCTCCTTTCTGTATGTGAGTGGAATTGTCTCCATCAGACCGGGTAACCAGCTTGTGTCGAAAGACGATCCATTCACGCCAAAGTATGCCCCTAAGACTGCGGTAGTACTCTGATAATGACTAGAACCACATGAAACCGTCTACTCTATTGCTCTCCTGATAGTGTTGGTATCGGTTTTTGTTTGCTAATGTC
Organism: Culex pipiens pallens; assembly: GCF_016801865.2. Lineage (NCBI taxonomy): Eukaryota > Metazoa > Arthropoda > Insecta > Diptera > Culicidae > Culex > Culex pipiens. The sequence goes on along the minus strand of NC_068938.1, from coordinate 33,825,094 downwards.
TTTCGCACACACAATGTGGGGAAATTTTATTAAGTGTTGTCACGTTGCGGTAGGACATTCTTGCTGTTTCGCTAGATGAGATGAAATAACGGTTCAATGTTCAAACAGGGTTAAAATGCATTCAATAAAAAATGCACACGTTTTTTAAAGAATATAGTACGCCATTTTATAAACCTCTAATGCCTCACCTTTTGACATTCGATTTCTATCCTGAGCAGCGATGGAATAATCATCATCAAAAGAAAAGCATTGGACGTTCATCAAGAGAAAAAATCCGAAGGGAGCATGGCTCTCCTCTCTCGCACACAAAAGATCGGTAAAAGGAATCTAAAAAAATCATCATTTTGATTATTCGGTGAAACATCTTATTCACTACTACCCTTGCAAGTGTAACGTCACACGTCGAAAAATTACCTGTCACATTTTGTAGATGGGCAATGTGTGTAAACAAAGTTAAATAAATGATTTTAAGTTGTGCTGACAAGAAAATTCACAAAAAATTATCAGCAGATTTATTTTCTTGGAGAATTTCGAGAGCGATTATCTTTTGCGTGATTTGCCTTCTCTCTCTTTCGCGGGTGAAAAAAGTTCGCCAGCGAAACTGTTTTTTTTTTGCAAGTATTCCATCCCTGATCCTGAGATATTCAATATACAGTCATGCCCCGGTTTTGCACCGTTCAGCTGCCTCGGCTAAGCACGGCCCAGTGCTTAACTGAAGCAAAGAGCATATGGGATTTAAGCTATACGGGAGACATTGGCGATAGTCCTATGAAAAATCATCCAAGCTTCAAAAAATTATAGTGTTTTGGAATCGGAATGATGTCAGCTATTCATTGCAATTATAATTACAAGAAAATTTTCACAAAATAAGTATTTTTCCTGTATTTTGAATTTGCAATGTTGCTCAAAAATACTCAATATTATATTTATTGCAATATAGGTATCAAACGATCAGATTTTTTTCATACATTTCTAATCTAATAACAACATTTTTTTGAAAATACTCAAAATTTTCACAAAACTACGTATTTTCAAAAAAAAAATACTCAAAATTTCAGTTTTTTTACAATATGGGTATCAAATAATTGAGATTTTTTCATACATTTCAAATACAATAACAAATTTTTTTGAAAATACTCCAAATTCTCACAAAACCACGTATTTTCGAAAAAATGCTAAAAATTTTCAGTATATGCAATATTGGTGTCACACGATCGGGAATTTTAAATACGTTTTGGTAGTGAGAAAAGATATTTTTTTTTTTGAAATTCTTTAAATTTCCACAATTCTTCCACAAAATTTCCGATAGTTTGATACCAATATTGCAATAACTGAAAATTTTAAATATTTTTTCAAAAAATAAACTAGTTTTGTGAAAACTTTGAGTATTTTCAAAAAAATGGTATAACATTCAAAATGTATAATAAATCCCGATAATTTGATACTAATATTGTAAAAAACTGAAATTTTGAGTATTTTTTCGAAAATTCGTAGTTTTGTGAAAATTTTGAGTACCTAAAAAAAAATTGCTATAGCATTCGAAATGTATGATAAATCCCGATAATTTGATACTAATATTGTAAAAACTGAAATCTTGAGCAATTTTTTCGAAAATTTGTTATTTTGTAAAAATGTTGAGTATTTTCAAAAAAATCTTATTATATTCGACATGTTTGATAGAATCCCGATCATTTGTTACCCATATCGTAAAAACTGAAATTTTGAGTATTTTTCAAAAAAACATGGTTTTGTGAAAATTTGAGTATTTTTCAAAATATTTTGTATTACAATCGAAACCTATGAAAAAATCCGATATTTTGATATCCGTATTGTAAAAAACTGAAATTTTGAGTATTTTTTTTTTTTCAAAAATACGTAGTTTTGTAATATTAAAAAAAATGATATTACATTCGAAATGTATGAAAAAACCGGGTCGGGCAATATGGGACAATTATTTTGAGGTTTCTTCAGAGAAAAAAAAAATGCATTTTCAAAATACAGGACAAAAAAGTCTTTTTGGGAACATTTTCATGAAATTATAATTTTAATAGATAGCTGCCATCATCTCGATTCCAAAACACTATATTTTTATATTTGCATGATTTTTCATACGATTATAGCCAACGTCTCCCATATAGCCAAAATGCCATAAGCTCTGTGCTTCAGTTATGCACGACTCGGTTTTGCATCCCCCATATGCGGTGCTAAACCGAAAAATGATCGTGCATATGGGCCAAATTGAGTAAAGAACGACATATTGTGCAGCATACAATGCCTCACCGTTTGACCATTGAGAAAGGTTCTCAGTAAAACCCGAAAAAAACTAAGTGCACACACCCTGGCAATTGCTGTGAGTGCGACAACTGACCAAAGGAATTTCAGGTCAGAACGCGTTTGACACACGTACATGCCCGACTATTGTTAACAGTTTTAATTATAACTTGGGACTCCAGCAACCAAATTGTACCAAACTTCAGGACAATACACATAATGGTCAACCAAACAAAACGTGTTTGTTATTGTTCACATTCACGGAGAAAAAAGTGTTCTTAAAATCGTGAACAAGCGTTCATGAAAATGGGAACCTCGAACAAAGTGTTCAAATTCCGTGGTACGATTTTGAAAACGTACCATGACACATGAACGCTTGTTCACGATTTTGGGATCTATTTTTTCTCCGTGTTGCGAGCTATTATTTTTGGTTATTCAAGGACAATCATTTAAACGCGTTTTTCTCGAAACATTAAAAAGCGACGTGCGACAAGATAGCACGACAACGTCAAAATGAGAATTGATGTACAGGTCTCTGGAACAGAAATCTGAATAATTAAAGAAATGATAAATGTTCATGCTAGAAGTTACTCAAAATGGAAACGGAACGATTTTTTAAAAATATTTCCCCTCTGACGAACTGAAAACAATCAATCCTCCAAAGCTGACCTGAAAACCTTCCTTCCTATGGGTAAACTTTACCTTTTTTTTGCCTTACAATATCACTGCAAGCTCACAGAAAAAACGCTCGGGGGGTGGCAAAATAAAGGGAAAAGAAAAACTTTTGCTTTGCTTTCCAGTTAAACTTTAGCCATTTGGTGGAGCCGCCAAGCGATTGGATGGTAAAGTTTTCCCCGAACTTCCGTTAAATCGCGAAATAATTGGTAGCGTTTTAGTTTTCGCTTTGTGCAAATATGTTCTGGTGTGCTCTTCGTTGGAAGCTAGTTTTTCCTGGTCAATCTGAACAAGCCAAACGCTGCTGGATGGACGGCAAAAAATATATGGGCTCCATCAAGCATTAACCGACCGAGAGTTGCTGGACAAAGTGGACGCACGTACTGGGGCAGGGTGTGCAGGGCCGTAACAGGCCAATAAAATAAACTGTTTACATGGTGCTAAGTGGCGTGCAAGAAGCGTTACTTTGGAAGGTCAAAGGCAAGTTTAGCGCACATTTTGGCTATTGGCAACAATTTAGCACTCTTTTTATAGTTCTTTTACGTGGAGGTGCGATAAGGAAACAATGTTATTGGATGAAAATAAATGCTTTTGCTCCTGCTGATTGAGCTGAATTACGATTGAAAATATTGAATGTGTCAAGTCGCTTGGAATTTTTTGATTTTTTCTTTGAATAATATTTTAAAAGAAACGTGGTTTGATAGTAGCTCCGTAAAACAACACGTTCCACCACTTCTTTTGGCACCCTCGTCAACAACGTTCATCCTCAGCACAAATACCCGAGTCCAAGTTTCGCTTCACATTGATAAATATTGATCAAGGTGTCAACCGTAATAGTTTACTTTTCACGGTAGAGCGTTCCTAGCCCAACAAAGTTTGCACAGGTTTCCAGCAAATGTAGGCCGACAATGTAATCACTTCTCATAAACGAGCGAGGGATTTGCACGGAAAATAACGACGGTGATTTTTGGGGGTCTTTGGATTTCCAAGCGCAACGTAGTTTCTGGAAAATCCCTCCCACTTATCGGAGCTTTTCGCTCGGATCCTCTCTGTCTCTGTTTGTGTCTATAGTTTAGAGCAGCACATGGAGAGCTCTAGACGAGGAGGCAGTGTAAGTGACACAAACTTCGGAAGCCGGCAATTGTATTAGGATATTGAATTTTATACCGACAAGTGGCTGGGAAGATCCTTCGTCACTGCTCACACGTCGCGCAGCCGGCTTTCTGGCAGGTAATTAAATTTGATTAAGAAATAAAGTGTTGACACTCTTAAGGTTTGCTTTCTGGCGTGTGTGTGCCTTTCCAGATGTGGCTTCGTGGAACACTTAGAGAAAGGTGTGCTGCTAATCGTCACTCACTGTCACGGTATTTTGCACACGTGGCAAATAACTCTCCCCGGATGCTGTGGAGGGAAGCAGGAAGGGAATTATATTATAACTAATTAATTTTTCGCTGGCTCAGCTGCTTGCAAAAGGAGATGAGTTTCCATTTTGGAACGATGTTTGCTTTATTTCAGGTGTACGGTGAAGTACAATTAATGATTTCGAGCTAGCGATAAGATTATCGTATGCTCATCAGGGTGCTCCACAAGCGGAAAACATTTTTTTTTTTTTTGGGTTATTTTTAAGCATCGGTGTAAACTTTGAGCAAAATTGGTTAAGATTAACCCATTAATACTTGAACCTAAAGCTGGTGTAAAATTTTTGTTTAGTACAAAAATGTCATTTTTAATCGCTAATAACATTTTAGGATCGAGTTTTACACAATAATTGGCATATTCGACGAAGTTGTAGATCATTGAATTTCCATTAAGAATCTCACCTTTGAGAATATTTGAATGAAAGTAGCGCGACGTACTGACAAAACCGTAAGCTAATTGATTGTTCATACATTTTTGCTATTTTTTCCCATTAATACTTTACCCTTGAGTATCTATGGGTAAATGTTTACCGATTTTGCTCTTAATTGACACAGAGTCTTGAAATATCTCAAGGAACAATATTCAGCCTGTCTAGAGAGGTTTTGAAAAAAGTTCCATACTCTGGATACCCTAATGCTCATTTAAATTTTTTCACATTTTTTGAATGTTTTATTATTTGATCATACAGTTGGCTCTCTGGCTGTCGATCTTCACGATATCAATATTTCTCTAGCTGTAAATGTTTTTTTAGTACCTTCAAGTAGCATGCTTTGATTTTTCGTTCTATAATTTCCGTAGTAATTCTCTACGTTTTAAAAAATCGACTACTTCCGCATTTTTTTGTATTTGAATAAAACTTTTTCAATACTTTGCATTTTTTTCTATACATTTTTCGGGCTGGTCATGATTTTCACATAAAAAATAACTGATTTTGTTTCGATGCCCATCACTTTAATTCGGTGTCTTTTATCATAAAATATTTAACGTCATTCTATTGCAAATTGGTTTTTGTATTCGATAAGATTTTTGAAATTTTGTTTGAAAATTTACAAAAAAAACATGTTTGTAAAATTAAAGTTGATAAAATTAGAAATTTTTACATAAAAATCATTTTTTCACATTCAAATCGAACCAATAGTTTCCGTGAAATCGTCAGTTGAAAATAACAGGCTAATTAGGTGTCACTCAGATAAATTCATTATCATCGATTCAAGTTCTATGTGACGCTGTATCTCAGAAGCTAATTGCTAGATTTTTCAAGTTAAAATTATTGGGAATTTTCTCATATTTTCTGAAATATTTTTTTCATGTGTGCTTTTCTTTCAAGAAGTGTTTTTAAAATGCAAAAAACGAAAAGAAATCGAAAATTGAAAACGGAACACTGTATCAAAAAAAAAAATGGCAAGGTATTTTTTGATTTTAAATTCGATTGAGATTGGAAAATGTTTCTTATAGTTTTTTTTCATTAAATATATATTTAAGAAATAGTATTTTGTCCAAAAATTCAAGTCTCCTTAATCAGATTTTACACCATCACTCACTATGGCTCAGAAGATTTTTTTTTCTAGTTCCATATCGAAAAATGTCGAGTATTAGTAAATACATACGTTGTGGAAATAACTATATCTTTTAGTGATAAAAAGTTAGATTTAATAGTAAATAACAAATGTTCCGAAAAGTCCTAATCAATAAAAATAAATATGATTTTCAAGATACAGAATTCCATACATTTACATACCATACAAGCCCCCAAAATTTTATGGAAAAACTAATAATGCAGAATTACTTCTTTCATATGGACAAAGTCTCATCCAAATAAAAAAAAACTACTCAATCGTTATGCTTCTGTAAATCTAAAAGTCGACCTATTTTGTCTAAAAATTGACGTCTTTTTTCGAAGAATAGTTTTAAAACAATCAAATTAAAAAAGGCTTCAAGTTACCGTGTTGATCTAAAATGGAATGATCTTTTTGATTTAAAATGGAAAATAGACGCTTAAAAAGGCACAGAAAAGGAAGGCGACTTTGATGCAACTTCAGGTAAAATCGTTGATTCGTCATTAAGTTTAGTAAATCAGAGTTTAAAATCGTCTCATATTCAAACCCCAAGACCCGCATTTTCATTGAATTTTATTTTCAGGGAAAGGTAAAGCAGCCATCGAGAATTTACGGGCTAAAAAATTGTAACTTTGAGTTTTTGAATCTTAAAACATAAATCATAATCTAAATAATGAAGTTTTTTTTTATATTTTGATGTTATTTAGATTTTTTACTACTACTTAAACTACTTAAAGTTGTTTTTTAGCTTAGATTTGACTGATATGATGATTGAGGTATTTTAAGTGTCACGAGATCACCACATGTTGTCAGATGACGGTAAACTACCCGGGCGGAATATGACGGAAACGGAATCGACGTAACACCTTATAATGTGGCCCTCTTAAACCTTGCGGTTTCGTCAACGGATCCACAGGCGTGTATCGTTCTTTTTGCGACAAGACTCCGCCTCCCGGGTCTCCTAAGTGTGAAGGTATGGGCACGGGGAGAGGGCACCGAATACCTATATTTACACTTAGAATTTTTTTGCGTCCGCCCCGGGATTCGAACCGGCGACCTCTGGATTGTGAGTCCAGTGCGCGGTCCGATTGATCCACACAGGCAGACAGGAATATGAGTTGGTGGCGATAACTTCGAACTATCTTGGTTTGTTTATTCGCATCTTGCTGTCCCGGGCAGAAAGTCGCATCATGAAACGAACAAAAAAATAAGTTGAGTTGTTTTTGATATCATGGCATGTTTGATATTTGTTCCAAAAACTCTTAAAATGCGCGCCGAAATCTATGTTCCTTTCTATGTTTGTGGACCTTTTAGCATCAGATGATAAATTTTCATTTTCTCATGATATTACCGGACTTAGAAAAAAATCGAAAGCCGAATTAGTTTGGGACTTAGAAAAAAAATTGACCTCTTTATCATGAGATGATATTATTTTGTTTTATCATGTTTTCACTGGACTTAGCAAAATTTCGAAAGCCAAATTATTTTGGGACTTAGAAAAAAATTCGAAATCTTTATCATGAGATGATATTATTTTGTTTTATCTTGTTTTTGCTGGACTTAGCAGAATTTCGAAAGCCAATTTATTTTGGGACTTAGAAAAAATTTCGACCTCTTTATCATGAGATGATATTTTCTAGTTTTATCTTGTTTTTGTTGGACTTAGCAAAATTTTCACTCCTCGACAAAATTTCACTTTTCCTACACTTAGAATATTTTTGAAAACCCTGGATTATGAGATGATTTATAAAGTTAATTTTTTTTCAAGCGGGACTTAGCTAAAATGGCAGTTTTGTTAATGGACATTTTTATTGTGTTTTTTTTACTTTAATTTACTTTAAATACACTAGTTAAACTAATCACATTAAAAAGTATTTTACCGCATATAAAATTTCATCGCAAAGCGCAAAAGTGAGCCCACGCGCTCGCTCACTCTCTTTTCTCTCTTCTTTCGTTCACTGGTCGCACGCAACGCGCGCGACCTGTCGTGACAGGAATCGGCAATCGGCAGACAGACAGCTTTTGCGTTCGTGACGGGCTGGTTTGTTTACGTTTTCGCGCAGTAGTTTTCGGCGGATGAATTATAGTCCGCGAATCGCCGCGGGTTGTGAGTACGTTCTGTGGCCGAGGGAGTGTGTGTTCGTTCGTTCCGTGGCGTTCGGGAGCCGTGATATGTTGTGGTTAAGTGATTGTTTGTGTTTTTGTGGCTGGGGGGCGAAGAAAAAGTTTCGCTCCGTGTTGACGGGTGCAAGGAAAGTTTCGGCCAAGCCGCTGCCCCAGAAAAGTAATCCTCTTGCTCAAGATGCTGCTGTGGATTAACGAGGAAAGGATTTTGGCGGTACACCAGGACAAGGACAAGGGTTTGTTTACGTTTTTGGTGCAGTAGTTTTCCACTGATTAACAACAGCCTGCGAATCGCCGCGGGTTGTAAGTGCGTATTTTGGCCGTGGGAATGTGCGTTCGTTGGTGTCGTTTTATGTGAGAGTTGCGAATTGTTGTTATTTATGTGAAAGTTGGTGTTTTTGTGGCTCTATGAAAAAAAAATTACGTTAGCTAAATCCTCCTGCCTACATGCCGCTGGTCATCGTTCCTCCTCCTCCTCCTGCCGCTGCTGTTAAGACGTGGATTAACGCCGGAATGATTTTGGCGAATTTGACAGTTTTCGGTGGAGGAAAACAGCAGTGTCGATTTGTTTTGGTTTTTGTCGTCGGGTCATCAGAATCGCGATTTGTGGGAAAACCGTATTTGATCCGTGTGTTTTCGCGAGTGTGCGTGTGATTGTTTACGTTTCTGCATCATGGTGGTGATTGGGGACTGGACGTGACACTGTGACATTGTTTCTATCGTTTTGGAGTGTCAGCGACAGAAGGATGAACCTTCCTCTTGTGATTCCGGAGGAGGTGATTCAATTGAGTGGCTCGAAAGCAGTTTCACGGAGGAGGATGAGTCTACCTGAAGTGACTACAGATGTTGGTCCTACTAGTCAAGCCGACAAATATTTTTCGACGATTTTTTAAAATTCAGATAAGTATTGCTTGTTTTCTTTTTCTTTGTTTACTATTGAATTTTTAATTATTCCATAAATTTTGTTTGAGAATTGATGCTTTGTGTTTTATTTTCTCTTACAGATCTACTAACGGGCATTTTCTGGACATTCGGCTTCTAGAATTTTGTTTACTTTGACCAATCAGCTGCAAAAATGGATTGTGCTGCAATCATATGCTCTCTGGATTGATTGGATGAGGATTAACAAGGTATGTACGAGAATTATTATTTCAAAGTGAACCTATCACTTCAGTTTAGAAATTCTTTCAAACATTTCAATGTTTGTTTAGCAAAGTTCAGTTTTTCATTCTGTTATTTATGCTGATTTTGAATACACATTATTGACTTTTGACAGATTGATATAAAATTCTTAAAATACATTATTTATTGATAAGGCTATTGCATATATTTTTTAGTTTCTTTCCTTTAAAGACCATATTTTTGTTTATTTTTTTTGTTTGGGAATTTTATAAATTTAAATGTTTGTATAAGACCGAGCCACGTTGCCCAGTTGTAACGCTTCCGCCTTGACAATATTTACAAATTTCTACACTTTCAAATAGGTTTGCTAGAATTTCAGGAAAATTTTCAGCGGCTAATGCAAATAAATTAGTGCATTATTGATTTGTTTAGTTCAATTGTACAGATTTTTCTTGACTTGGCTTTACAAAAAGTTTGATTTGTTTTAATATTGTTAGTAGTATGCAATTTTGGATGTAATTTTTTGTTGCCCCCTGATTTTTCGGGCAAACTTCGAAGGGAGGAGTGACAAAAACTTTAAATAAAATGTGTACCGTAAACTGGGGTGACTTTGATAGCCTGGGGTGACATTGATAGAAATTTGATTTGGCCACTAATTTTGATACATCCAATGTAACAGTCTCATTTATGCATATATGTTCGATAATAAGCTATCCATTGATGCTTACATACTCAAAATTCTCAAAAATGTTTAGATATTAATTTGACGAGCATTTGAAAAACCTATCAAAGTCACCCCGGGCTATCAAAGTCACCCCAGTTTACGGTACCAGCCTTACTTATTCACACTAAACTTTGAATTAATTCGAATTATACGGCAAATGATATGTATACAGCAATTCCCCACGAAATCAGCATGATTCGAAAAAAAAGTTCTCCGATCGGGCTCAAAATTTTTCTGGGGGATCCTTGGCCGAAATAATTCGACCCGTATTTTTTTGTTTGGCCATTAGGGTGACCTACGCCGTGTTAGGGTGGTTCGAAAAATGGCAATTTTCGTCGATTTTCGCAAAAACCACTTTTTTCAAAAAATCATATCTCCGCGCCATTTCATCCGATTTTAGCTGTCCTAGACGCAAATGAAAGGTGATTAGTTTGGCTATTTGGGAAAAATAGTAAGAAGTTTCAAAAATCTAGCTCAACATTTGAAAAGGTTGAATGAAAACATAAAATGCTGTTTTGAAGGTCTCGGGACCAAAGAGCCTATGTCTGAAAATATTTTTATCAGATTCCTCAGAAAATTTCACATAACATATCAAAAAATGGTGCAGTTATGTTTTCGATACACTGAGATACGAATTTTTGAAAATAAAAACTGGGGTTTTCGACGCGCCACGCGCAAAAATGGGAAAATGACGAAAACGGGAAAAAATCAACTTTTTTCACTAAAACTGCGATACCTTAAAAATTTCAGCGATGACCTATACATGTTAAAATACCAAAATTTTCGTAATTAAAAGACGCAACTTTTGGTCCCATGGTTTTCGTGGGGAGTTGCTGTATACAAATATTTTAAAAAATTTAGATTGTCATTATGTTTAGTCTTCCAGCCGATTGTTTGCTAGAGTTTTTAATTTTAGGCTTATTTAATAAAAATAAATTTTACTAGAAAATCATATTATATCATTAAATTAATTTGTTTTATTGAAATACAATTGAAAAACAGTCTATATGAAACTTATATTTTCTTACTGTGTATTACGCTTTCTAAAGCAACCAAATTATTACAGAAAAAAAAATATCTGGAAACATCACAACTTGTTATGATACTTTTATGTTTTTGTATGATATTTTTCGCCCAATATTTTTCCAGGAAAAAAATGAACTGGTCGGGATAATTTTATGTTTATGGATGATATTTTTCCGCACCATAGCATGATAATTTGAAGTTTCCAACACGAACTTAAGTTGATAATTTTTTGATATGCGTAGAGTAAATTATGTTCGCGTTTATGTTTGATTAACTCTTAACTGGAAGTTAACAGGTACTTGACATGTTTGTGTTTTTGCGAACATGACAAGTTTTCAGGAAGATGTAACTTTTGAAACCGACTGCGTATCATGGAAAGTATATTCCATGATCATACTGCATTATCTACAGTTGATATTGAGGTGTTAGTGGTAGTTTTTTTGGGAGTTTAGAAACATGATAAATTATTTTGATGTTTATTTTTGCTTTGAACCAAAAATTCGGAAAAATCGACGAAATTACAGGAAATTTTTGTCCGATTTTTACAAAAAACATCAGTTTGTTCCTAAAATAATGTCCCTAACAAAACGTCTTCATTGAAATTTTGAAATTCGAAATTCGGTTTTTAATAATTATTGATATACCCCCTACAAAAATCGTTCCGGCACTTAGAAAATTTACGGGATCCGTATCACGACAAGATTTTTGGTAGATTTTTTTTTGATTTTTTGGACTTAGCAAAATTTTGGCTTTCGACCAGTAAAATATTTCCAACACTTAAAATTTTTCGAGAACAGGAAACTGAAAAAAAATTGGGACTTAGAAAATTTTTGGGAGTTTAGAAACATGATAAATTATGTTGATGTTTATTTTTGCTTTGAACCAAAATTTCGGAAAAATCGTCAAAATTACAGGAAATTTTCGTCCGATTTTTACAAAAACATCAGTTTGTTCCTAAAATAATGTCCCTAACAAAACGTTTTCATTGAAATTTTGAAATTCGAAAGTTGGATTTTAATAATTATTGATATACCCCCTACAAAAATCGTTCCGGCACTTAGAAAATTTACGGGATCCGTATCACGACAAGATTTTTGGTAGATTTTTTTTGATTTTTTGGACTTAGCAAAATTTTGGCTTTCGACCAGTAAAATATTTTCAACACTTAAAATTTTTCGAGAACAGGAAACTGAAAAAAAATTGGGACTTAGAAAATTTTTGGGAGTTTAGAAACATGATAAATTATGTTGATGTTTATTTTTGCTTTGAACCAAAATTTCGGAAAAATCGTCGAAATTACAGGAAATTTTCGTCCGATTTTTACAAAAACATCAGTTTGTTCCTAAAATAATGTCCCTAACAAAACGTTTTCATTGAAATTTTGAAATTCGAAAGTTGGATTTTAATAATTATTGATATACCCCCTACAAAAATCGTTCCGGCACTTAGAAAATTTACGGGATCCGTATCACGACAAGATTTTTGGTAGAATTTATTTGATTTTTTGGACTTAGAAAAATTTTGGCTTTCGGCTAGTAAAATATTTTCAACACTTAGAAATTTTTCGAGATGAGGAAACCGAAAAAAAATTGGGACTTAGAAAATTTTTGGGAATTTGGAAACATGATAAAATATGTTGATGTTTATTTTTGCTTTCAACCAGAATTTCGGAAAATTCGTCGAAATTACAGGAAGTTTTCGTCCGATTTTTTAAAAAACATCAGTTTGTTCCTAAAATAATATCCCTAACAAAACGTCGTCATTGAAATTTTGAAATTCGAAAGTCGGTTTTTAATAATTATTGATATACCCCTTACAAAAATCGTTCCGGCACTTAGAAAATTTACGGGATCCGTATCATCATCATCCAAGATTTTTGGTAGAATTTATTAGATTTTCAGGACTTTGTGAAATTTTTGCTCTCAGCCAGAAAAATTATTTTGATAAGAAACATTACCAGGCTTTTTGAAATTTTACTGTGGATTTTTGGACTTATGCAATTTTAGGAATATTTTCATAAACTTTTATTTTTGATTTAAAAAAAAAATGGAATATAGAGACTTTGGATTTTTCGTGATTTGGAAAAGTATTGTGACATTTTTTTTTTAATGAGTTTTTAAAGTAAAATAATTTTTCAACTTTGAAAAATCTTGTTTTGATGTAAGTGCGTATATTCCTGCAATATTACATATTTGTGAAGAGGAAGAAGGGGGGGGGGTCTGAATTGTGGCGGGGTGCATTAAAAACCAATAAAATTATTTTTGGGATCAAAATCTACTTTATGAACTTGATATGATTTTTGGAAGATTTCAGTTGTTTGCTACTATAAACTCAACTTGATGTGGCATTGTTGGTCAAATAAACTCAACAAGATTTTTCGCAGATACGCCTCGAACAATTTATGTTCGTGGCCATGTTCGGTTATCTCTTAACCATACCCTGGGGTGAACTTGACTTGTTCGTGTTTTTACGAACATGGGTAGATTTTTCCAAAATGCAACTTTCTGCCCGGGTAATTATCCAGCATTCAATGTAAAAATCTAAGCATAAGTGAACTTAAAAAAAATCCTAAAATTTCTCTATTGTTGTGTTGAATTTTCATTTTGGCTTTTCAAAGTTGATATATGTATGCATTTTTTGTGATGGTGAAAACTTATGAATATATGGTACAAATTCAATTCAGCGACACTGTCAAACCTTACCTCCAGTTTGATCGATGGCCTTGCTCACTCACTTGCCACATGGCGCGGTTTTTGCACCGCCTGCAAACATATCAACCATTTTGATCGTCATGAATACAAAAGCTGGAACGTTTCTTTTTTTTTGCTCCGTACAATACTATCGATTTTTGCGGAAACCACGTGACGGTTTGTACATTTTCCGGCAATTGCCAGCGGGTTCCATCCGTTGATGATAATGGCAAATGGTGGTGGTGACTGGTGACGATGACTAACTAACCGACTGGCGGAGTTCATACGATATGGTGGCGCTGGTGGAGGAGGTTCTTCATGCATGAACCAACGCCACTCGGCATAATTAGGTTTGGTTTTTGCGGAGAAAACACCCGGGAGAGCCGGCATCTCCGGGTCGGAAGCCTTGGCCGTCAACCAGTACAAAGGCACGGCAGCTGCTGCTGTGGCGGGAAAAACGCGCTCTGCTGGAAATTCTCTTTCGGTTGACAAATTGTCCTCCGGGCGGGTTCACGTTCGTTTGATATGTGGAGGACAAGACCTCTCCACCGTTTGGAGGGCACAAAAAAAAACGAGTCCTAGAATGATAGGAATTTGTACTTGAACCGGTGAGGTTCATATCGTTGGGAGTGAGTATAATCTCATAAGTGACCAAAGCAACTGCCACACAAATACACTGAGTTACTTATTTCCACGAGGAAAACAAAAAACTTCCAGAACCTGGGGGTGGAATTCTTTGGAAACGTTTGGCATTCCCAGCTGAATCATCTGGGACAGCAAAATAAACAATCATACTCCGAAAAACGTTGTTTGCACATCGGGTCTGTTCCCAGCGCAAGCTAGAGTATAGAAACATTGCTCGCTAGACGACCAAAGTGTGTCAATCTGCCGGCTATTTGTAATTAATTTGCGAAGATCAAAGCGCACGTGCAAATACCAACTTGGTTTCATTTGGTATTCTATGCTGGAACAGGTTTCGGCTGAATGATTATTTCAATCAAGGGACCTAGCTTTTTGTAAAATAACATTTTTGCACTATACATGTTACAAAACTTTTCATGCAAAGGTGATGTGCATGCTTTTTCATGCGATTTTACCATACACACTAAAAAATGGTGACAGATTTTGTGTAAAAAAATTATCAGTTTTACATCAGGAATTGGTTAATTTACATCAGTTTCTGATAAATTTTCATCAGGTTCACATTTTTACTACACATTTTTAAAGTAATATAACTCAAAACCCCAATTTTTTCATCTTCCTTGACTGAACTTTTTTTTGTAGGATTTTTGCAGTGAAATCATATTCTAATATTATTTAAAGCCGCAAATGAGCAATTCTCTACGAAATCGGTCTTTTTTCTTCAATTTTAATTTTTGTATTTTTTAATCCGGCTGAAACTTTTTTGGTGCCTTCGGTATGCCCAAAGAAGCCATTTTGCATCATTAGTTTGTCCATATAATTTTCCATACAAATTCGGCAGCTGTCCATACAAAAATGATGTATGAAAATTCAAAAATCTGTATCTTTTGAAGGAATTTTTTGATCGATTTGGTGTCTTCGGCAAAGTTGTAGGTATGGATACGGACTACACTGGAAAAAATAATACACGGTAAAAAAAAATTTGGTGATTTTTTTATTTAACTTTTTATCACTAAAACTTGATTTACAAAAAAACACTATTTTTAATTTTTTTTATTTTTTGATATGTTTTAGAAGACATAAAATGCCAACTTTTCAGAAATTTCCAGGTTGTGCAAAAAATCACTGACCGAGTTATGAATTTTTTAATCAATACTGATTTTTTCAAAAAATCGAAATTTTGGTCGTAAAAATTTTTCAACTTCATTTTTCGATGTAAAATCAAATTTGCAATCAAAAAGTACTTTACTAAAATTTTGATAAAGTGCACCGTTTTCAAGTTATAGCCATATTTAAGTGACTTTTTTGAAAATAGTCGCAGTTTTTCATTTTTTTAAATTAGTGCACATGTTTGCCCAGTTTTGAAAAAAATATTTTTGAAAAGCTGAGAAAATTCTCTATATTTTGCTTATTCGGACTATGTTGATACGACCTTTAGTTGCTGAGATATTGCAATGCAAAGGTTTAAAAACAGGAAAATTGATGTTTTCTAAGTTTCACCCAAACAACCCACCATTTTATATCGTCAATATCTCAGCAACTAATGGTCCGATTTTCAATGTTAATGTATGAAACAATTGTGAAATTTTCCGATCTTTTCGAAAAAAATATTTTTGGAATTTTCAAATCAAGACAAACATTTTAAAAGGGCGTAATATTGAATGTTTGGCCTTTGTGAGGTAAACATATTGTGTTAGTTACAAACCAGTTTTCCGAATTAGTATCAGCATAAGTACTTTTGTACTTATTATAGCTTACTTGTACTTTGTTTAAATTGTTTAATAATCCGTATTTGCTTTCAATCAGCCAACACACAACTTTCAGAATACTCAAACCTAATTCCCCCAGCGGAAATCACTTTATCGGCTGCTATTCGGCACTGAATCTGCCACCTTCCCCTCTGCTCTCGGGGTTCGCGAGTTAGTTAAGGGAACTCACCAACTCAAATTAGCATTATAGGCGGCACCAACTTGGCGCAAAGTGGAAAAAGTTTGAGCACCCACCCACCCTCAATTTTCCTTTTTTCGGGAGAACCCGGAAAACGGGCAAAGGCAGCAGCAGCCAACACAAATTTGAATGAAAAACTCGTGGAGCTAATTTGGGCTCGATTTGCGTCGCGTTTGTTTGATGCAATAAAAAAGAATCCAGTGAAACCGGCGGCACGCGGGACACGTGTTTCGTGAATTGCGACTACAGGAGGGAAAGTTGTCGACAGGAGACTCATGAATTACTTAGCAATTGTGTTTCTTTTTTTGCGGGGGTTTGAGGTGGGGCACGCAAACAGTAGTAACTTAATGTCAATTTAATTTTGAAAATTTACATCTCAAAGGACATTAATGGCTTGAGGGAGGAGGCTATAAATGTGCAAAATTTGTATTTTGGTTTATTTTCCGAGAAAATTACAAATAAATATTATATTTGAAATATTTAGTTCAACAGTAGGGGAGAGTGGGGAGACTTGATCCCCTTTTTTTGTATCGCACATAACTCTGTCAATTTCTCACAAAACTATGATCTTTTTGCATGAATTGAAAGCTCAAACATTCAACTATGTTTGGCTGATAAGGGCATTTCATCAGATAAACTCTTCGAATCATGCCAAGCGTTTTAAAAAAATATTTTAAACCGGCATTTTCAAAATGTTGGGGGTAACTTGATCCCCCTTTCAACATTTTGAAGAAATCTTAAGCAAAATGTTTCTTATTCATCCAAACTTTTAATTTTCTATAAGTTACAGCAATTTAACATTAAACCTGTACGTTTGTGTTCAAAATATAACAAGTTTAGCATGCAAAATATTTAAAAACTTAAAATTTTCTTTTTTAGACCAAAATTGAGCATGTTTACAAAAGCTGGTAATTTTTGTTTACAAAACTTTTGAAAAATGGTTCAAACTGCAGTAAGTTATATACAACTATACTAAAGAAAACTATGTACGAAAACCCAGCCCAATTATTTAATCTTGAGGCTGATTCCAGTGACTGTAAAAATGCAGGGATCAAGTCTCCCTAAACGCACTTTTTTAAACAATTGATTGTAAAAATAGTATGACGATAAATTTAAAGTCAAATGCGTAAGGGTTTTGGAGTTGATATGTTTATCAAACAATTCATGTATTATAAATATTTTTTTGAATAATTTTTGAGTGTTTTCTATACTTATCAAAACAAAGAAAAAAGATCTTTTGGAAGTTTTTTGCAGCACTTCTTAGAAAAATGTGTGTAACTCAATCTAAACATTTTTTAATTTTTTTCTTTGTTTTCTACAATGAGTTTTAGTCAATTTCGCAAAACTTTCTAGAACAAAGCTAACTGTTTTACCCACATGCTGACGAGATACAGGCTTGGGATCAAGTCTCCCCGGGGATCAAGTCTCCCCACTCTCCCCTACAGCTTTGAAGAATAAAATCACACAATAAAGTTTTTAAATATTCTACATTTTTTTATTTTCTGAACCTATAACGAAAAGGAAACCACTGCCGATATGATGGCAGCAGGAAATGTGTTATGCAATTCATTTGAAAATTCTCCACCTTAAAATTCCCACCCAAGAGAAAGGCACCTTGTTGAAAGCCGGCGCAGAACTTTCCAATCAAATTAAAAGCCTTCCGGATGGTGATGAATTTCCTCCCCGGAAAGCCCACCTCACAGGCACGTTCAGCCCCGGCCTGATAGTTATAGCCCAAATTAAACATTCCAGTACCACTTTGGCTTGACTCTTTATCGCACCAATTCTCGGTTTCAGTGCAAGAGCAGGCTCAACTACCTCATAGGATGAAGCCAAATTCATTGAGTCGGCGGTACAAAATCAACATGACACGATGACAGCTTCCGGAAGGATGGCTGAAGCGACGACGACGGTGCACCCTCGACGAAAATGTTCTCCTCGGAATATTGTTTTCCCAGCGTGTGCACCACCGTAAGCCATGGTAGTCTTCCCACGTGTTGCGCCTGAAGACGGCTTCACGTGACAGGATACTACAACTATGACACACACACACACACATCAACTCGTTTGAATAATGAATGAACGACATCGTCGACGGCAAACTTTTTCCCGAGCTTCGTCGGGGGTGCTTTTCAAGTGGAAGTGCAAAGTAGCATAATGCCTCTCATGAATAAAGCTGCTCGTGTTGGTTTCCGTTCCCGGGCTTATCCCACGATGATTGTAATTAGAGCTCATCCAAGGTTGGACACCACGAGACAAAGTAGTTTCTGGAGGAACTTCAATGCGTGTTGTGGTATGGATGAGAGCCATGAAATAATAATAGGTATAATTTGCAAATTTCTATGGAAAAAAAATACCAAAACTTTTTTTTTATCTACATTTTTTAAGTTACGTTCAAAAAGGGACGTGATTTTAACGCAAGAATAAGAAAATACAATATTGTTTTGATCACCGGAAGTTAATTATAATTGTTTGCTTATATTGGCAATTAGCGGCGAGAAATATTAAACTTACCTAGGTTGAAGCATGATTCAAAATAGGTTTAAATGGCAACAATATATTTTTGAATGTTTTTATCAAAAATAACAAACTAAATTTATTAATCATTTGGATGAAAATTGTTCGATACAATACATCAATAGCAACCTCAGTAAAGGTCTAATCGCTATAACTATTAAAGTCAACGGAATTCAACATTCGATTCTCCATTGCATCTACTTTTTTATCAAATTTGATAGGTTTATGTTTAACCCTCTACTGCCCCATTTTTTTTAGAAATTTTTTATTTTTCCCGTGTTCAGAAGGTTATTTTTAGCGACTTTTGTTCTACGAAAAATTTTAATTCTCTTGTTTTATGTTTTTTCTTGTTTCATTTTTAAGAATTTTTGCATTTATCTTCTTTAGTTAATGTTTGTTTTTGGTATTATTTGACCTATTTTACCACCACCAATTATTACATTTTGCCTTTCTATTTTTTTCATGTTACTGTTTAAGTCACTTTTTCATTTTTTTGCTTGTTTTTCACATTTTCTAGTCTTTAATGACACCATTATCATTGAAATTGTAAAAATGCGTAGAGGCATAGTCTGGGACACTAGAAATAATATTGCATACTTCTTTTAACTTAAAATATAGGAAATGTTAAAAAATACAGCAAAAATTATCCCCTAAAAAAATAGCATTTTTAAAAGATTGTTAAAGTCGCATATAACAAGTAAAACTTCCAACCCATAAATTTCAAAACTGTAATGAAAACCTGAAACCGGGATTTTTCAAGCTCAAGTTTAACAATTTTTAAGTAAAAAGTAGCAATAATTTAAAGGAATGTTCACACGTATCCTACTGACAAAAAAATGCTAAACATTCATAGACTTTAAATGAAAGTCTTGACATTCACATTTAAAATTATAACTTCTTAATTTTCTATGGATCTGTTGCTCCAAAGTTTAACATGTTCAATGTGCTTAAAAGTGTCACTATTTATTTAAAGGGAATAATAATGGTTTAAAAATGTTTCCTTAAGTTTTATACATACATTTTTAGAAAATATTTCATATTCCACCCTGTTGATTTTTTGAGATCTTTTTCATGGAATTTAATTTACTTCGACTTTAGAAAACCTACGGTTATTCTGTAGTCATTTCTTTAGTACCTACTGACTAATTGGCATGTATTAATTTTATTTGTGTTATAATTTTTGATATTATTCATGTTAATTATATTAAGTCTTTGACAATTCCAGAGTAGTTCTTTACGATTTCGCATTTTATTTTCGCGATTTCAGTTTTTGCTTTGGATGAAACTTTGTCCATGCATTCTCTATGTCAAATGGAGTCAATTTCCATAATTATTTTTTCTATACAAAATGTGTATGTAATTGCATAAAATGCTGTATTTTGAGAAGAAATTCCCTGATCGATTTTGTGTCTTCGGCAAAGTTGTAAGACTTTTAAAAAAATGATAAACTGAAACCCATCTCATTTTTTTTATTTAAAAAGAAAAAAATAAAAATTGAAATTACAAGCCTTGATTTCAACATTAGGATGAAAAAAGTGTTTTAAAATGCATTTTACACGCGTTCAGTTGCTTCCCAATTATTAGTTTCAGAATAATTTTAAATCAAGACTAACATTTCAAAAGGGCGTAATATTGAATGTTTGGCCAGTTTGAAATGTTAGTCTTGATTTAAAATTTTCAAATTAATTTTTTTCGGGAAGATCGGAAAATTTCACGAATGTTTCATATTTTAAAATTGTAAATTGGACCATTAGTTGCTTAGATATCGACATTAGAAAATGGTGGGTTGTTTGAGTGAGGCTTAGAAAACATCAATTTTCTTGTTTTTTAACTTTTGCATGGCAATATCTCAGCAACTAAGCGTCATATAAACAATATAGAGAATTTTCTCAGCTTTTCAAAAATATTTTTTTCAAAGGTGGGCAAACATGGGCACTAATTTTTAAAAATTACCTACTGCGACTATTTTCAAAAAATTTACCTAAAAATGGCATCAACTTGAAAACGGTGCACTTTATCAAATATTCACTAAAGCACTTTTTGATTGCAAATTTGATTTTACATTGTAAAATGAAGTTGAAAATTTTTCGCGACCAATATTTAGATTTTTTTTAAATAATCTGTATTGATTCAAAAATCATAACTCGATCAAAGATTTTTTGCCCATTTTGGAAATTTCTGAAAAGTTGGCATTTTATGTCCTCTAAAACATATAAAAATGTGTGTAAAATTGTTTTTTTTTGCGAATCAAGTTTTAGTGACAGAAAGTGAAATTGAAAATCACAATTTTTTTTACCGTGTATCATTTTTTTCAATTTAGTCCATATCCATACCTACAACTTTGCTGAAGACGCCAAATCGATCAAAAAGTTCCTTCAAAGGATACAGATTTTTGAATTTTCACATATCATTTTTGTATGGACAGCTGCCAAATTTGTATGGAAAATTATATGGACAAACTTATGATGCAAAATGGCTTTTTTGGGCACCAAAAAGTTTCAGCTGGATTGAAAAATACAAAAATTAAAACTAAAAAAAAAGACCGATTACGTAGAGAACTGCTCATATTACTATGTTCACACAAAGAAACGGGAAAAATACTTTTTTTTGCGATCCGAAAAAAACCAGAATATAAAAAAAAATATTCTGTCCTGGGATTTCCCGGGATGGACGCACTTTTTGCGTGGCAATGCTTCTGTTAATGAAAATCAAGTCAGTTGAATTGAAATGTAATCTAGAATCCTTTTTAACGCAACCCCGGCTAACGGTACATTTTATGAGAATGTTTTTCTAACGGTTTTCTTGTTTTAATAATTTCGAGTAATATTATTTTGTCATTTTGCGAATAAATTTGTTTTTATTTAGCTTTAAGTGTAATTGAATACAAAAAAAACTATTTTTTAATATCAATCATTCAATATGCTGGATAGCAAACCCTATGAAAGCCTTATTTAGGAAATAAATAACGAAAACATATTTTTATAAGCACCAAATAAAACGCACTATTTTCGGCGGAAATTCCAAATTTTGCTTTGCTTGAAACCACAAACTTTCTCCGACACCCAAACCACTCACTGTCCTTAGTTTTACTTAACCCCCAACCCCTAGCGCCTGACCGGAAGCACTCGGCTCTGGGTGTTGTGACACTGAAAATAAAAAAAAATCCAGGAAGAAACCAGCAAAATGGCGCGTTAAATGTTGATGACAAATATAAAGACTCTCACGTTCGTCGTCGTCGCCGTCGTTCGTCACGAACACGAGAAAGATGCTGCCGGAAGTGTCCTTTTGCAGGACGAAAAAAAGCAAAATTACGAAGAAACCATCTCGAAACCACTCACGGAGTTTCACATTGCATTCGTTTAACGTCATCGGGTGAATATTTTATAAAAGTGTACCAACGTTTACTGGAAGGAGGAGATGGAGAAAAAGAAAGTAAGTGAAAAAGCTCAGGACGGAAGCTCCAGAAGAAACGCGACCCGTGGAAAAATGTGACCAGACAAGTAAATCTCGTCATATTGCGGGCAGGAGGCAGGAAAATGGTGGGGGAAAGTACCAGCATCATAATGGTAAAGTAAAGATGCTCGAGCGACACTTTTCCTTCAGGGGGTGGTCGTTGGTTTGTTTGTGTGTGAGTGTGTATGTGCGCACACTTAAAGGAAATGTTTCACCCTCAAGAAGGAAAGAAAAAACAAAGAAACAAGGCGAGGAAAAGTCTTGTAGCAAAAGTCAAACGGTTTCACGTTAAGAAGGTCAAACATTTTCACTGTCTGATTATGGCAAGGGAAAGCTCTATTATTTCTTTTCTAGTGCTTTTCATCGCAGTTTTGATATTGCATTTTTGGCGAGGTTTCAACTTGAGCGAGATATCAATTTACCTGGGATTCGAGCTTAACTGCAATTTCACAGAAATTAAATGTTGAAATTAGTAAGAAGTTCAAAGAAAAATACATCAGCTTTACGATATAATAAATTTAGTTGTTCAAACATTACTTGTGGAGTTACTATTGGAGAGACTAAACCTAGAGAATTCCCTAAATGACAAAAGTTATAATTGATGTGCATGTTTTCATAGAACTTCTTATGTTTTTCTCACATTATTTTCCCTGAAGTTGCATCCCATCACTAAAACTACTCTAGAAGAATGCATCAAAATGCATACCGTCCCTAGTTCACAAAAATATCAGTATGAGGATATTTTTTTAGCACTTTCTACTACTGAAATCACTCCTTGCAAAATTTCCTTCCTCGGGAACCACAACCCGGCAGCAGTGAGTTGATCAGTTTTCGAACGACGACGCCGCGACAGCAAAGTCACTTGAGCGGAAAACAAACCATGCACTGAAGTCAATTTTATCGAGATCAGTAAAAAGAAAAGTGAAAAGTTGGTCCTCAGTTTTCCTGGCTGCCGTGCCGCTAGTGCTTGATGGTGGCTCCCACAAAGGTAACTCTACAGAGCAGTGACAGAGATAACTCGGGAAAGTTTTGTCTTTGGAAAAGTTTCGAGAAATGTGTGCGACGGAAACAGGAAAATCCTTTCCTCTCTCCCCGCACTTCTCCTGCTGCTTAACTTTTCCGGTACTACCTGACTAACTGTGTGTGTGTGCGTGTGTTCGTTTGATACGCCTGACCTACATTAGCAGCTGTTTGTGTAGGAGCTAAAGCTCATCTCTGGCAACCCTGGTGTGTACGACAAGCTGTAATGACTAGCAAGTTGGAGTCGTCGCTGTCGTGCTAGGTTGTCGCACGTGCTTTTTGGATCAAATTGAGTAAAGAACGCCTCACAATGCATCACCTTTTGACCTTCACAGATCCTCAAAATTCGATTTCAATCCTGAGATATTCAAAAAATAAAACCGAAAAAACTACGTGCATTTTTGTCACTTTTCATATGAAAGAAGTTTCAATCTTGTCGTGCTATCTTGACACAGCCTGAAAATTGGTGTAAGTGCGACATCTGGCCAAAGGGATTTCACGTCAGAACGCGTTTGACACAAGTACGAGCTGGACTACAAACAAATTCAACCAATCTTCAGGACAACGCACATAATGGTCAACCAAGCAGCGTTTGTTGTTGTTTACTTTGCGTGCTCTCGTTTTTGTTTTTTTAAGGTCAAACATTGAAACGCGTTTTTCTCGAAACGTCAAAAAGCGACGCACGACAAGTTAGCACGACGGCGTCGAAGTGCAAGTGCGCACAGTTCACAGTGACGCAACAGGCAAAAAGTTGTATGCAGGCGGGCGATGTTTTTGCTAATGGGGTAATGAAAACTGCAATAATGTTGGCTTTTTGCGGTGGCAGTAGCGATGGTAGTTTCCTGCTCCGGAGGAGTTCAAAAAACGGGGACGAGTTTGTATGACAAAGTTTCAGTTGCCTTGATATTTTTTAAAAACTTTCTTCATTTATTCACATTTTCCATACAAATTTCTTACTTTTTTAAAAATATATTTCTAAACATCTACCTTTGAAAATTAAAATTTTGAAACGTAACAGAAAAAAATCACAAATAGAGGAAATGTTATTCCAATAAAATTTGGCTTTGAGATGTACCAATGTATACATATCGGCTCAGAGTCGAATTCTGAGCTCCTTATACATTGTTAGCAAGGTTGTTAATCGATAAAATTATCGTCGATAATTTTATCGTCTATCGATTACAATAATGGTTATCGTTATCGTCGGGACGATAACGATATTCTATCGCTATCGCTATCGGCGATAACGGAAGATTACTTATATTTAATATATTTCTAAAATTTACTAAAACCAACCACATTATGTTGAATTTTCAAGCCTTCTCTTAGTATTTTTTTGGTTAAGTTTCAAAGTTTAAATACTAAAAAAAATCACAAAATACCGTTTTTTTTAATTACTAAAATTTTCATAAGTTGCAATATAGGTATCAATCGATTCGAAATTTTGCATGCATTTTCACTGTTTTAGAGTTTTTTGAATGATTTTTTTTTTGAATGAAATATTTAAATTTTCACAAAATACCGTATTTTCTCGAAGATACTATTTTTTATAATTCGCAATATGGGTATCAAATGATTTGAAATTTTGCATGTATTTTGACTGTTTTAAAGTTTTTCGAGTAAAACACTTAAATTTTCACAAAATACCATATTTTCTCGAAAATACTTTTTCTTTAATATTTGCAATATGGGTATCAAACGATGCAAAATTTTATCTGCTTTTTCATTCAAAAAAAACTCTAAAACAGTTAAAATACATGGGTAATTCTCCGCCAACTCACACAGCAGGTGCCCCGACCCCTCTTTGATTTGCGTGAAACTTTGTCCTAAGGGGTAACTTTTGTCTCTGATCATGAATCCGAGGTCCATTTTTTGATATCTCGTGACGGAGGGGCGGTACGACCCCTTCCATTTTTGAACATGCGAAAAAAGAGGTGTTTTTTTCAATAATTTGCAGCCTGAAACGGTGATGAGATAGAAATTTGGTGTCAAAAGGACTTTTATGTAAAATTAGACGCCCGATTTGATGGCGTACTCAGAATTCCGAAAAAACGTATTTTTCATCAAAAAAAACACTAATGTAACAAATATATTAAATGTTTGTATCCACTTATAAACAGGAATTCTAGACTTTGTCTCAAGAATAAACTGTTAATTTATAAACAAATTTTCAGACCTGCCATGCTTTATGCTGTGCCGATCTGGACAAGCTGTTGCTTAACCAGGAAGAAAAAACTTCAGAGGATTCAGAACAAAATTCTGAAAATGATTCTGAATCTTCCTCCCTGGTTCAGCACCAGTGAACTTCATCAATTAGCCGAAGTTGACACTTTGGATGTTATGTCCAATAAGATAATTGATGCATTTCGACAAAAATCATTGCAGTCTTCAGCTGCATTGATCCGCTCTTTATATAGTTTATAAGTTAGTTTTAAGGTATCCCTTTTCCCTTTTGTACATGTAGGACCTCCTACATTTGAAATCACTGAATAGCGAAAGCTACAATATTTCATGAATAAATGAAAGTTGCTAGTATTTAAAATTGAGGTGAAAAGTCATCGATTGTGATTGGACACTCAATAATATTTTAACTGAATGAATGTACATGGAAGAGAAAATCAAAATAAATATAAATTTAAAAAAAAAATGGTCACCCGCGACAGACACGAACGACGAAACAAAGAGAAACGCCAAAAGTAACTTTTTCAAAACTTTTTTTCGTAAAATCGCGATAACTCGTGATGTTTATAAGCAAACCCCTTATGTCTATATATCAAAATTTTTGTAATTGTCTGCTCTACAACTTTGTAGAACATTGTTACGAAATTTTAAAATGAAAAATTTTGTTCTAAATGAAAAAATGACCCTTCTGGGTCAATGTAGATTCGAAAAGTACATTGAATTTCCCATAAAATGACATGTTCCAAATTTTTTTTACAGTCGAGTAACGGAAAATGGGAGAATTTTTAAAACTTTTTAAGTGTTTTTTCGATGAAAAATACGTTTTTTTCGGAATTCTGAGTACGCCATCAAATCGGGCGTCTAATTTTACATAAAATTCCTTTTGACACCAAATTTCTATCTCATCACCGTATCAGACTGCAAATTATTGAAAAATACCTCTTTTTCGCATGTTCAAAAATGGAAGGGGTCGTACCGCCCCTCCGTCACGAGATATCAAAAAACGGACCTCGGATTCGTGATCAGGGACAAAAGTTACCCCTTAGGACAAAGTTTCACGCAAATCGAAGAGGGGTCGGAGCAACTTTTCCCGATTTCGTGTGAGTTGGTAGAGAATTACCCATTTACAACATTTCTTATCGTTTGATACCCATACTGCGAATTCTAAAATTTTTATTATTTTCGAGAAAATACGTTTTTTTGTGAAAATTTTAGTTTTTCATAAAAAAAATTCTAAAACAGTTGAAATACATGCAAAATTTCGAATCGTTTGATATCTATATTAAAAATCACAAAAATTTAAGTATTTTCGAGAAAAAACGGTATTTTGTGAATATTTTTGTATTTCATTCAAAAAACTCTTGAATAGTTAAAATACATGTAAAATTTCGAAA
Organism: Culex pipiens pallens; assembly: GCF_016801865.2. Classification (NCBI taxonomy): domain Eukaryota; kingdom Metazoa; phylum Arthropoda; class Insecta; order Diptera; family Culicidae; genus Culex; species Culex pipiens. The sequence continues at coordinate 33,798,333 of NC_068938.1, read as the reverse complement.
CGTTTGATACCCTTATTCCGAGTTCTAAAAATTTGAGCATTTTCCAAAAAATACGGTATTTTTTGAAAATTTAAGTTTTTCATTCAAAAAACTCTTAATACATGAAAAATTTTAAATCGAGAAAAAACGGTATATTGTGAAAATTTGAGCATTTCATTCAAAAAAACTCTAAAACAGTGAAAATGCATGCACAATTTTGAACCCTTTGATACCCATTTTGCAAATTATATAAATTTAAGTACTTTAAAAAAGGGTATTTTGTGATTTTTTTGTAGTATTTATATTTTAAAACTTACCATTTACCAAAAAAATATTTACTAACTGCAAGCTTCAAAATTCAAGACAACTTGGTTGGTATTAGTCAATTTTAGAAATATTTCTTGATTTTAAGAAAGGTTTGCAAAAGAACTTTCTAACGATCAAAAAGATTGAAGATCTGATAACCCTGTCAAAGGTCATAAGCACATAGTGTTGTTTATACACATTTTTGAGACTGGATCTCTGATATTTTAACCATACACGAAACCAGTATAGAAAAAAAAGTGCTTGGATCGGGCTCAATTTTTTTCTGGGAGTTCCTTAGCCCGTATTTTTTGTTTGGCCATTAGGGTGTCCTAAGCCGTGTTAGGGTGGTCCTTAAAATTGCCATTTTCGACGATTTGCGCAAAACCCATTTCAACCGATTTTAACTGTTTTATACCCAAATTAATGGTGATGAGTTGGCCTTTCAAAGAAAAATAGTTAGATAGATAGATGCGTCTGAAAATATTTTTTTCGGATTGCTTGGACAATTTAACGTAACATGCTTAAAAAATCGGAGGAGTTCATTACCAGGATTTCGTCATATGATTTTTTGAATATAAAATCCGGGGTTTTCGACGCGTCGCGCGCGCAAACAGGAACGTTACGAAATTGGCAATTTTTTTTCACTAAAACTGCGATAACTTTAAAATTTAAGCAACGACCTATACATGTTTGGGTATCCAAATTTTCCTAATTAAAATACAAAAAAAAAATCTAAATTCCACCAAAAGGTGGCGTAAAATGTGGCAAGTGTGTGATTATTATGCAGGCCCGTAAGCAGGGGGAGGGGCTTCGGGCTGAAGCCCCCCTTGAAATTTTTGAAAGACATATGGGAGAGAGGGAAGAAGAAGAAGAAAAGCCCAACCCGCCCCCGAACCAACGTTCTGACTATAGTCCTGTTCTTATGTAAAGTTTTATGAGAAACAAATTTGTCAAAGACCGCAAACCGATCCGAGTTGACCCTGACGAGTTATTAACGATTTAAAGCAGAAGTTTTAACCACCAATTTCAACGATAAAAAGCCATCTTTGACCCTAAACCGATTTGCTCAAAAATTTTACAGTTATCAGGGGTATCCCTGACTTTAATTTTTTTTATTGTACCCTAATGGGTAATCAAAATATTTCAAAGGGGGAATGATGGTAGTTTGACTTTTTGAATGATTTTTTCACCAACTTAAGGCTCTGGTTTCAATGGGATAATTCTGACCAATTTCGCTCAAAATTTTTACAGATGCTTAAAATAATCCAATTATCACTCGTGGAGCAAGGGGTCATGTATTCTGGGCACGCTAATGCACAGTCACCTAAGACAAATTATAAGAAATTTAAATTTTCGGCCATTAAACATATTACTTTCTAAAACTATTTTTGTAAATTTTGAAGGTTCGTTCCCTTAGAAAAAAAAATCTTTTTCCATTAGAAAATTGGTGATAAATGTAAGAACCTATTTCAATTATTATAACAAAATTTTCCCCCATTTTTTTTCTTCCAGCTGTGGTGCGACGAGCTCCTCCGGATGGCGTACAATCTGACCCAGCTAAACGGGCCCTCGATAATGTTCCTCCAGAAGGCTTACACCAAGCTCTGCCTACAGGTGGACAAGGGCGGAAAAATTCCGGTGAAAAAGTAAGTGTAAACATCAAACCAGTAACTCGAGGATTTAATGTACCGAGGATTTCGAGAGCCCATCACGTACCTAATGAATCGGAAATTGTTCAAACTCTGGCATAATTAAAAGCGAAGTCCACACACGCCCAAAATGGTGTAATAGCTCACCCCCACATTGGTAGGGGGCGAATCACGACGGCATCAAGTCCAAAGTAAACAGCTCTCGCGCACGCCGGAATCGCCCACTCGAGAATCAACATTCCAAATTGCATTCCAAACGAGCGAATTCCGGCCCAACCATCAACAACCCTAAAGAGTGTAGTGATACACCTCAACAACAGCAACCAGCAAGTCATCAGTTGAAGAAAAAAAACGTAAATTGAAATCGAGACTGGTGTAATTTTCCGCGGAAATCCATTAGCGACAAAAAGTTATATTTTTGTGCTCATTTCAATCCCAGGGCTTGTTGTTTGGTGCCGAATTTTGAAGGACTTGTTGGTTTTTGGTGAGGGGGGGTGCGAGGTTTGTCTGGAACTGAACTTGGTGGGAACGCCACCCTGATGGTTTTCCGGTGCTGGTCTGAATGGACTGGTAATTATTCAAAAGCAATCAACTGTTGGTTGTCCCTGATGGTGTCTGACAAGTGCGTAGACGATGTCGTCTGTAAACGTAACAAATTTCAAATTCAAATGTTGTATTTAAGATTGGACAAAAATAAGGGAAAATTGTAAGGGGCAGTCACAATTTGAAAGGTATTATGCATGCAAAACAAGAGATAGTAATTTTTTTTATTAATGGATGTCTTTTTTTTAAATAAGAAAACTGTCAAAGAAACTTCTAACTATCTCTTCTCTATTTTATTCCAAAAATCTAAATTTTGTGTTGTTGAAATGAAAAAACTACAGCATTAAGTTTAGCTTTAAAAATTCCATAAATTTGGACTTTCCCCAACGTTATCTTCCAAATTGTTACCAACGAAGTGGAGAAAAGTTTTGTGCGCGCGCCCGATTGTATGCACCGGAAAACTTGAGTTTCTTGCGCTGAAAACGAAAGGATAAATAATTCATGAACGGTGGTTATCCAGTGAAGGGAGTTTCTTTCTCAGTCATTCGGTCTTTCCAGAGTGTGAATTTAAATAAAGTTGGTTTCGGAATTGGCGGTGTCGCACAACAGAAACGATTCGTGGCACAAATTTTAATTTTTTAGTTTGAATAGACAGCAAATCATGATTCTGGGCTGCCAGCCAATTTTGATTCAAACAAATTTAAGAATGATGAGAGCCCATTCCAAAGCCCTTTACCTTGACATTTCATAAAAGCACGTAACGTCTCTAAACTACCTTTAAAAAAAAATGCAAAAAATATATTTTTTGAAAAGGTTTACAAATTTTGAATAGCTTTACAACATTATACTTTAAAATTGTTCAATTAATAATTTGCATACAAAATTTTGACATCTACTTCAAAAAGTTATTCAGATGTCAAACCCTCAAGATATTTTTTTTGCTAACAACAAACAAACAAGTCATCCTCATCAATTTGCCAGCATTTTGAAAGTTTGTGACATGACATAACAAATTTCCCTTTGAATACAATTTATTTAAATTTATTTTTGAAAAATATTAGTTATTTATCATGTTTATTTTTATCGTTATTGTAATCTATTTCTTAGGTTGTCATTGAAATTTCTAAAGTAAAATAAATTATTTATTTAAAATATTTTCGTAAAACAAGACTAAAATTAATCTTTTAGAAAAACCAATAATGTATGAGCAATTGTATAGAATTTCGCAAATAGACTATTCATTGTATTTTAGATTTGCATAAAACTTTGTCCATCCATGTCCTAAAAATCCATCCTGCATCATTATTTTTTTGTACAAGTCTCCATACAAATTTGGGGCTTTCCATAGAAAAGTGCTATGAAAAGGTATTTGCTGATCGATTTGGTGGCTTCGGCAATGTTGTAGGTTTTGATTGTCCTTAAAAAAATGTTCACTCTGAAAAAGGCGTATTTTTAAAATTCGATGTTTTGACAAAATTTTCCCACTTCGATTATTTTTAGACAAAAAGTGCCAGTTGCTGTCATAGGCCTTTGGCCTTATGACTTTTAATTTTTTTTGAAAAGCATAAAAAAATGCACACAAAAAAATTGAAAAAATATGATTACAAAAAAAAAAATGACAAGAACTTTAGTAAAATTTTGATAAATTCTACCGTTTTAGTTTAAATAAATTTTGGGCAAAAATTTTCAACAAATTTGTATTTTTTTTTTTTAATTTTGAAATATAGTGTCCGTCGTTGTTTATACATATCTGTTTAAAAAAAATAATGCTAGCAAAATTCTCTAAAAATTGCTTATTTGGACATTATTGATCCGACCTTTGGTTGCTTAGACATGGCCTTGCAAAGAATGAAAATTAACAAAAATGCTAGCTAAAATGAGTTTTTTTAAGTTTAATTATCTACAAAATCGGCCAGTTTTGATAATCTTTATGTTTTTTTTTTGTTTTTTTTTTTATGTTGCTCAAACTTTTTGCCGGCCTTTCTTACCACCAAAGAAGCTATTTTGTGTCATTGGTTCACCCATACAAATCTCCATACAATTTTGGCAGCTGCTGGAATGTTTCGATTGATTTGGTGTCTTCGCAAAGTTGTACACAGCAAAAAATCCGATGGCAAAAAAGACACTTAATATTACACACTGCATTTACAATTTTTGTAAACACAAAAAAAAGTTGCTGCCGACGGGATTTAAACCCAGCAACATTAATTACTGGCGCCTTAGCTCGCTCAGCCATCAAACCGATGAAAAGTGAAAAGGATAAATGCATATATGAGCTTGACATTTTGGTCAAGTAGGCATCCCATAGAATTTCATAAATAATGCAAAAAAATTTTAACACCCATGCCATTTACAAGCAGCTGGATTAGGGGAGAGGGGGTAATATGCACCCCCTAAGGGAAAACTGTGATTTCTCTACCATTACAGCATAAATGTTGAAGAATTTTGTTCGATGTTCTAAAACAACTATTATTCTTCGTCATCCGTGTGAAAAAAGTATTAAAAAACCTCAAAATTGATAAAAAATATCAAATTTCTAAAAACTTTTTTGATTCATTTCAAACAACCATGCGGGCAATATGCACCGCAACATTGGAGCAAAATGCAATGGGGCAGAATGCTCCACAACATGGGGCAAAATGCACCCGGTAAAAGCAGTTTTCACTAGTCACTACTAGATGACACCGCTGTTTTACAAAGGAGCTTCACAGCGGTGCAACCCCGACCACGCTTTTTGCAGAAATTTAATTAAACGAAACAACGAAGAATTAAACAGAACAACGAAGATTATGGCACAAACTATATACCTCAACACCTCAATCAATAAATGCATTTTATATTGTCCAAAAATCATAATGAAAGTTCAATGAAAATTAGATCAAAACACAACTTTTTAAAGTTTTGCAAATAACTTAAGCTGTTTTTATACTACGATGTTCAATTTTTTCCAGCATGGTTTAGCAATGTTAAGCTTCCAATTTCTATGTTTTTTTCCGGAAAATTCTTCCAAAAACCGAGAAAAGCAGGGGATGCATTTTACCCCGGGGGTGCATATTACCCCCTCTCCCCTACTACTTTTTTTGCTATGTACAATTGTACACCCAACCGGCGGTCGCATGATTGTGATGCATGGTGGCATGAAAGTATATCAGATTCTGCATGAAATCTGTCCTCATGCATTTTTTGCGATATAGGGGTATGACATTTTTGCCCGTTACTGACAATTATCGACATAACCGACGGCTTTTTGGTTGTATTTCATAAAAAAAAACCCTTATTAAAACGAGGATTGAACCACCAACTTCTTGAATATTAATCTGACACGCTACCACCGCGCCATGGACGCTTGTTAAAATGAGAGTGAAAGAGCATCAACATATTCTTCTCTTTGGAGTGTTGCTCGGGGACGGGCCAGCATTATATGTGTTGGTGAGAACTGCAGATCGCTTTAATGTGTACACGCGGGCAAAAATGATCTACGGGCTTGCTGCAAAAAATGTTATAAATTGTGACATTTTCTGCAGCAAATCCACTGTTGCAAATTTTGAGCTTTATTTTTCCTTTGGGTATAGTTATTGATGACGACCGTTTTTATTGATTTTCTGTTTTAATTGGTGACGACTATTCAGAAAAAATAGACACACGGAAAAAATGGTGATTTTTCAATTAACCTTTTTTTGGCAAAAAATCAATTTCCCAATATCCGCATTTTTTTTATTCTTCATTTTTTTTAAGTGCTTGAGGACCAAACCCCGCATCTTTCTAGCCATTCAGAAGTATAGACCAACATTTTGCCGACGAATTATGATTTGAAAAAAAATGATATTTGTAAAAATATAATGCTTGTACTTACAATTGTTATACCTCATTTTTATGCAAAATCGAATCTGTAATTTATAAATTATTCAGCCCTTTGATTTTTTTTTTCAGATTTTTTTGAATCGTGACATACATTTCAATTGGGTCAAATAAAATCTAAAACTACAAAAAATCAAGGAGTTGGAAAAAATTCTCACAAGCTAAAAATTAAATTGCAGTACAATTTCTAAATAGCTTCTTAAACTGTAAACTTCTCAACCTTTCTTTCTATTTTTTAAAGCAATGTATATGATGGAGTATTTAAATTTTCAAATACATAGGGGAACTATCCCCTTTTTCAGCCTTTTTCTATTATCGGCCTATCAGCACTTTGATAATGAATTACAGCTTTCATAAAGTTTTTTTGACTTTTCTAAAGTAATAAATAGCTCAAATAAAAGTGAGCAAGCAACTCGCCTTTGTTGATACATCTGAAAATGTTGATTTAATAGTAGAAAACGGCAAAAGTGATGAAAATTGGTCGAACGGCTTCGAGTGATTAAAATGGGTGTATTTCCCCTAAGTCATAAGTCTACCTAGTTTGTCCGGTATTATTCACTGCCCATCATCGACTCTGCAACGAACGAGTGCCCCTATCGTTAGATTTATGACAACGGCTCTGTAATCAATCGTGCAAATCGCTCGTAAAACCAACCGACAGCACCCACAACGATCACTCACTCTATACTGACTCTCTCCCTTTTCTTACGACAAATAAATTGGCCATGTCAAACTTCAGCAAGTCTCTCGTTCCGTAACATATTATTCAGGCTGTTCTACCGAACAAGCCAAACTCCATATGCAAGTCAAGCTGCCATTCTTTGTGTGGTGGCCTAATATTGATTTTCCGGGCAAACAACAATGGGGCTCCTTAAGAAAGTCAGCCGGCGTAAAGTTGGCAACAAGAGCCGAAATAAAGAGCAACATCAACCAAACTCCCCCCACCCTCCGCTTCTCATCCGTGTGATTATGTATCGGATAAATGTTTTATGAAATTCGATATTTATTACGCCCCAGATGAGATGAGAAGGAAAATAAGGGAAAAATCTCAAGTATAGAAGGATGCCCAAATCATTTCCCAGACATTTGAAACAGCTTAACAACTTGATACTTTCTCTGGCTGGTGGCACCTGAAAAAAAATGAAGATTCATTTTACCTAAAATTACTGGGCATAAAATTATCCCCGATGTCAATCCATAAATTTTCACTGTGCACAATCAGCGCGAGTTCACCGATGTGGAAAATAAGAATCGCCCGCCTTTTCCGTGCTCTTTTCTTTCTCGGATTGCTACACCGTTGAAAGAGCTTTGAGAGCTTTTCATTTCCGTCACTGACCTCAAATAACGCCGTTCATTATTCGGAGGGTGGGGGGGAGGATTTTGCAGGATCTGGCTTGGCTTGCCACCTTTCGGAATTGACAGGGAATACGAAGGAAAAAAACAGATGCCAAGGTCTTTGCAGGTTTGTGATCCTCTTCTCCTGGTGTGACTTTCATCTTTGCTAAAACGGGTGTAAATCATACTATTTGACCGCTTGATCTCTTTCATCTGGGTTTCACAGATAAGAAAACCTGTTTGAACCCTTAGGCGTTCATGTATTGCAATAATATATTGTTATTAACAAACTTGTAGTTTATTTGATTCGCTTGTTCCGCTTGATTTCGTAAAAAAAAACTTTGATAAATTCGCAAATTCTTGTTCACGTCCACTTGTCTCCGAATTACCAGCAAGAAGCAGCTTTTCCAGCCCAATACAGACGCTTCAAAAGCCCTGCCAGCCCGCCTCCGAGAACTCGAGACGCCAACTCACCGGAGGTGGCAAACAGTTCTGCCAAAAAAGCATGACTTGTTTGATTTATATTTCCATTATTTATTTAAGAGCGCACACGGGCTGTGCCTCCACACAAGACGTTTCAGAAAAAAGAACAACAAAAAATGGGCCTGACACAATGCGAAAACGTTTGAAAATGTGAAAAATAAGGGACTTGTTTTCGGTGGCAGGATTTATGGGTGGGGTTTTGCTTTTCCGGAAATCCAAACAGAGAAAAAAAAAGTATGCGTCGTAAAATCAAATGAGGAGATAAATATCTCAAACCATTACCGTGGGCCGAACACAAAACCAGAGACACATTTTGCGACACTTGAGTATTTTGCTTCTAACCAATTCTGATGGCACCTCGACGCCCGACCTTCCTTCCCGGTCGACGGTCGACAACTTGTTGACAGGGTAAATTATTCACAGCCTGTTTTTGAAAGCTTGGGAAATTGTTATCCTGAGCACAGTTTGTCATTCTTGGGGTGGTTTAGATATTTCTTTCAAATTTAATCCTGAAACTTATATTTTTATTAATTTGCTTAATATAATGTATTGTGTAAATGATTTTTCCATTCAAAATGTAATTGTATTCTAAATTCTTAAGTATTGTGTAAAACAATTTTGAAAAACTTAATTGGGTCCTAAAATGAAGCTTAGATTGCTGACATTATTGTTTACAGCGATAAAGCTTATTTTTCTGAGTGCAATGTGTTTGTACGACCACAAAGAGTTTAAAATGGCCGAGTTTAAAATGGCTCGAGTTCTGAGTGCAATGACCCTTTGTACGACCACAAAGAGTTTAAAATGGATTTTTAAAATCAATTTTGAAAAATTAACCTCGCGGTCCTTCTTGACAGAAAAGCTCCCACTTGACAGCTCGTTCTAAGGGGACCATAGTTGATCCATCGAAAAAATGTGGCCTTGTCAAAAAAAAATTTTGCATTAAAATGAAAAAAAGTGATCAGAAATGGTTTTTAATCGTGTTTTTTACCGTTGTACATAAAAATTTACATAGGGCTTTAGTACCCAATTCATTAGTTTCATTACATTTTTTTTATATGTTTTGTGTACGATAAATTCCAATTTCTCCAGGATATGATTTCTTTGGAAACGATCAAAAATCAACCGAAAATGAATTTGATTTTTTTTGTTCAAAATTTAATTTGGAATTAGAATGTAATTTTGTGCATTTTTGATTAAATTCACTGATTTCAAGTTTGAACCTTGTATTAGTATTTCTTAAGAAAATGTATTTTTCTTCTAATTTTTTAGATAGGTGTCCATCCTTGTCCACCTCTAAAAAAATATTTGAAATGCAGCAAAAACTTTTAACAATTTTCTTTTTTGGACATATTTATTTTATACGTCAGTATTCTATTTAATTTAAGAAAAAATCAATAATCAGGTTTTGATAATTTAAGCCTCTCGATCTCATGCAAAATTACGAGAAATGATATAGAAAATATTTTATGCAAATGGTGATGAAATTTTCAAATCTATGATTGAGTTTTAGTTTTAAATATTTGGGCTTTATGATACTTAGAACGGGCTGAACTGTACGTTTAAAAAGTTCGCCACGTACTTCGAGATTTCAACCAATCCGAAATTAGGTCGAATTTAGATACATTGAAGGTACAAATCCTCGGAGCAGCCTCAAATAGGGGCAAAGAATATTTTAGTTTTTCGTGCTGATACAGTGACAAGCTTCAGAATTTAAAAATCTTTATATACATGTATTATTTACTGGAGCACTTTGCTTATTCGTCCCAAAATAGGGACATCTACCCTAAATAGTTATTTTATCATTTTATTTTTATCAGGAGCAAACTTCAATTCTTTTTAATGTGTTTGAAATAAAACACATTAATGTTTCTATGATTAAATAAAATCGTAGCTGCTCCACATTTAAGTTGATTGTAAGTTTTATCAATTCCTGTTGTATGAAGCATCACCCTAATGATGTCTGCCTGTAATAAAACGATCCACAGGACATCTAGCCTTGGTGTATGTGTTTATGGTTTGCATCAGAACAGGAAAAAACAGAATGAAAAAAAGCGGACGGATCTTTTCAGAACAACGTGTTTGGTTCATCTTCTCTCCAATGGAGGCCTTCCCCCAGTGCAATACTGTAGTTGTTGTTGGGATGGGCTGGTCTGTAAGGAGACCCAGACCACAAACGTGCGGTTCCTTCCATCGGAGCCTTCTAGCCATTGCAAAAGGAAATGGAAACAGTTTTGCCCCCACCCCAACGAGTGCTTTGGGAAAAACGAGCCCCGAAAATTGTCATCAACATTTCTGGTTTCCCGAGGTGAGCTTTTAAGGCACCTGCCTTTCAGACAAACAAGTTTTGCCAGCCCCAGTGCTGGGTGGATAAACAACACCGATGTGGGGCTGACTTTGGGAACCACAGCGCACGTAACAGTGAAACCACCAACCGGTGAAAGGTTTTTGGTTTGAGCAAACATATGGCGGTTGGGTGGCATTTGCTTGCCTATTTGGTCAGAAATGTGAACAGGATATTGGAGAATAAGAGAGTAATGTTTTTGCGCAGGTTTGATTAGGGTTTTCCAACAAGATATTTTTAATTTATGTGAATTAGAAGCAAATATCTAAATATAAATCAAAGAATGCTTCAACACTCTGTTTGACATTCCGAAGAAAATTCTCCAAGTAAAGATTCCTTCCTCGAATCAATTTCCCATCTTCATTTCAGCAAATCAACATATAGACCCAATCAATCATACCAACAATGTAACTATTTTCCTCCATCGGAAGTTGAGTAGCTCAGAAGAAGTAATTTGATTTCACCGGAAACTTTGAGTCCGGGTCATCGGCTTCCCTTGCCCAACACTGAATTCCTCTCCCCGGCATCTGTCTTGGGAAATCCTTCAACGTTTCGCAAAACGTTTCGCATCTCACCCTCCGCATACATTGCAATCGATTTCGCATCGATTCCCCACTGGACTGGCCATTTCCCACACACCCACACAGAGACATTCTTCCGGGAACGAGCTGAAGTGAAATCGTTAGTGATGCCATTGGCCGCATCACTTCATAATGCTATTTGCATAATCCATCAGAGAACCATTTTCTTCCGCATGCTGGCATGCTAGCTGGTTGGTCTTCTAGTTGGTCGGACCTTGTTAGCAGTAGTAGTTCCAAAAGGAATGTAGAGATAGAATAGTACATCGACCGCGGCACTCCGACACCAGTTTCTTTCTTCCAAGAAGGAGCTACCATCAAATGGCGTGTCAAAACATTGAACCGGTAAGACTAGGCGGCTGTGCGATTCTCTGGAATATAGACAAGCTTAACTTTTTCTATTTTTCGTGTTTTTTCAAAAAAAAAAAAACACAAATAGATAATTTTCCTTACTTTAACCATTTTTTTTTATTTTTAAAATATATATTTCAACCAATCAGAAGGTAGGTCAAAAATAGGCACATTAAAAGTTGGGTTCTAGGAGCAATAGACCCAGAATCGGGAAAATAAATGTTTTAGTTATTCAGGCTTATACAGCGGTATAAGATACTTTTATCAAGTACGAGCCTTAGCATTAAAAAGCCAACTTTTTCATGTAATATAAGCTAGACTGCCTATAGCAGCCTTTAAGAAGAACAATCCCTACATGGTATATAGACTTGTATGGAAAAAAACTAATGATGCAAAATTGGTTCCTTTGAAAAAAAAATCATCCAAATAAAATAATTTGTTTTTCAAAGATGTAGAGAACTTTTTAGTATTTTAATTCGCAAATTTTAGTTTTTAGTTTCTAGGCTTATACATCAAACTAGCACACACAATTTTGGCAGCTATCCATACAAAAATGCTATGAAAATTTTCAAAAAATATTCAACTATTCAAAATTAGAATGTTTACTACAAATTAAAATAAAAGAAAAATATAAAAAAAAATTGGCCATGTTTTCAACATTTTAATAAAGAAGTGCTTTAAAATGTATTATACACCTGTCCAGTTTTTTTGCAATCATATGTTTCCAAAATTTTTAAATATTGTCTGATTTTTTTTTTTGCGGAAAAAAAATGTTTTTGCAGTGCTTAAGTTCAAAATATTTTTAAACAAGAACAAATAAGCTAAATATGATTATCAATGCAGAAATGGGCGTTTTAGATTGTTTTGAGTTGATTAGACTTCTGAGCAGTTCTCTACGAAATCGGTCTTTTTTCTTTAATTTAAACTTTTGTATTTTTAATCCGGCTGAAACTTTTTTGGTGCCTTTGGTATGCCAAAAGAAGTAATTTTGCATCATTAGTTCATTCATATAATTTCCCATGCAAATTTGGCAGCTGTCCATTTAAAAACGATATGTGAAAATTAAAAAAATCTGTATCTTTTGAAGGAATTTTTTGACCGATTTGGTGTCTTCGGCAAAGTTGTAGGTATGGATATGGACTACACAGAAAAAAAAATGATACACGGTAAAAAAAATTTGGTGATTTTTAATTTCAATATTTGTCTTTAAAACTTGATTTCGCTTTGCTAGGAGACGGTGATATTAGCGGATTGCAGACTGGATTTTGCCATGTTATGTGGTGATTGTCTAAGCCCAATTTGCCTAGAAATTGATAGTTGGGAATAAAACCAACTCCACCTAAACCAGATTCTCACCATCATGACAGCCGTCCATTGCCGACCGCTCCCATCTCCACCGCGCACCAGGGACAAGGAAAGGGATGCGGAAGACGGAAAGTGTTGATGCTCCACTTTTTTAAGGGGACAAGGGAAAATCTCCACGGTGTCCCCAAGTTAGTTTCGCTTGGAGTTGGACGGTTTTTGGGAAGGTATAAGGTCTAGGATACGCTCTAAGCAAGCGTTGCGACCATTGGCATAGTGTGTTTAAGGATTATAGTTTTATTCTCAAGGCAAGCATTCGGATGCTACTGTAAACACAATTCCCGTTTAATTAATTTGGGTTTTAATTATTATTATTACACGGCAATATCTCAGCAACTAATGGTCGTATAAATGAAGTTCAAAAGAGCAAAATAAAAAAAAAATATTCCCAGCTTTTCAGAAATCTTTTTTTTCAAATGTGGGCAAACATGGACACTTATTTAAAAAAATAAAAACCAAGACTATTTTCAAAAAAGTTACCTAAAAATGCTTATACAGTCGACTCTCTGGCTGTCGATCTTCTCGATATCAATAATTCTCCATCTATCGATGAATTCTTCAGTCACTTCAATCTGCATACTTCAATTATCTTCATTCCTCGATATTTTCCCTTGCTTGAAGGATCTCTTCCTCGACGGTCCCTTGGATTCTGTTTGCTTTAAAAATCTCTTCCGGTTGACAATAATTTCACTTTCTCATGGCTTGCCTAGACATTTTTCTTGGCGAAACGAAGCCTTGAAGGGTGATTGACATTGGTTTGTTTTTGTTTGATGGACGTTGCCATGATTCTCTCCCATAGCTGGGTATCAAGAAATTTTTTTTTTCAATCGAGTCTTCATTTTGCATCGTTCTGTAAACTGATGATTCTCTTCCTCGACGGCCCCTTGGATATTGACAACCAGAGAGTCGACTGTAACTTGAAAACGGTGCACTTTATCAAAAATTCACTAAAGTACCTTTTGATTTCAAATTCGATCGAAAAATGAAGTTGAAAATTTTTTGCGCCCAATATTTCTACTTTTTGAAAAAATCTGTATTGATTCAAAAAATCATAACTCGGTCAAAGATTTTTTGCCCATTCTGAAAATTTCTGAAAAGTTGGCATTTGATGTCCTCTAAACCATATAAAAAAAATAAAAATAGTGTTTTTTTTGCAAATCAAGTTTTTGGGCCAAAAGTGAAATTCAAAATCACAATTTTTTTACCGTGTATGATTTTTTTCAGTGCAGTCCATATCTAAAACTACAACTTTGGCGAAGACAGCAAATCGATCAAAAATTCCTTCAAAAGATACAGATTTTTGAATTTTCACATATCATTTTTGTATGGACAGCGGCCAAATTTGTATGAAAAATTATATGGACAAACTAATGATGCAAAATGGCTTCTTTGGGCATTCCGAACGCACCAAAAAAGTTTCAGCCGGATTAAAAACAATAGAAAAAAAATCGAATGACCGAAATCTCAGAAAATTGCTCATTAGTGAGATTTATCTAATTTTAAATATACCGCTTGTATTTTTTTTGGTTTGTCAGTTGAATTCTAGAATTGGGGTGGGTTAAAATTTCCGACTTTTTCTCGTTTTTCATGTTTTTTTTTCCTGAGGTGGCTGTTGGTAACAAATATTGTCATAATTTTCAAATAAAAAAATGATCGAAAAGTATATTTTCAACTTTTGAAATGGTGCACCTTTTTTGAACCATAGTCTCTTCAGGTTAGATTTTCTAAAAAAAAATCTATTGTGTGATTTTAAAAAAAGTGCCCAGGAGTGCCCACTTTTGAAAAAAAAAATTTCAAAGAGCTGTGAAAATTTGAGAAAATGTTCCTAAGCATCATTGAAGACCAGACTCACACATAAAGAAAACAATAATGTTGTAGTTTGCTAGTTCTTCATTTTTTTTTTTTCAATTCCAAACTCTTTTGTCCCAAAAAAATTTTTATCGATTTTCCAGACAATCCGTCAGCACCGTCTTTGGCTTTTCGCTGCGCTAGATATTCATGAAAATTTCTGCCCGTCATGGATAGAAATTGATGCCAGCAGCCGCCGGGGTCTAGTATAGGGATTTGGCATTATGTTTTTTTTTTTTCTGCTCACAAAGTGCACCCAAGCAGAAGCGAAGGTGGCACACAAAAAAACGCACGAAACAGCACGGCAGGGATGCCAGGTACACAGATTTGTCTGTGTTTCACAGACTTTTGAAGTTGTGTCCAGACATTTAGTGATGCACAGACAAACACAGACTTTTTAAGTCTGACACAGATATACACAGATTTTCCAAAAACGAAGTGAAAATTCGATTTTTGAAGGTCAGGATGGTTTTGACAACACTCCCCCCCCTTCCCCCGCCCCCCCCCCGCTCATCAATTTTTTTTGAGACGATCCTTGATGTTCGAGTTTAGGTCAAACTATGTGCACAGACATGCACAGACTTTTTTCACGCAGTAGTCCAGACTTTTCAAATTCCGACCTGGCATCCCTGCAGCACGGCATTAATATGCAAAGTCACGCCAAACGATCAGCAAAGGGCTAAGTAGCTACTTTTCCACATAACCAAGTTTCATGCGGGACACAGCTCTCATATCATCCTGGCTGACTTTTTTTTAAGGAGTTGCAAATTATTACGGTACAATGGTTCCATTTAGACAAAGGTGCCTGTCATCTAGATTTCTTAGGAATTTCTTTTAATTTTTCATGTAAAGTTTAAAGTGTTCAAAAGAAAACAATCCAATTTATCTCGAGGACATCCCAGATTAATATACAAAAGAATTCTGCATCACCCCCAACTGTCAGTTTGAAGCTTAACGAAACGTTCTCATTTATTAGAAATGAAATGAGAAAATATGAAAAATACCTCTTCAACGGACCCATGAACAAGCATCGCGCCATGCCTTCAGTTCACAGTCAATTTAAAGCCAAGTGCTACAATAACACACATTCCATCGGGAAGAAGTTCTCCCAGAAGCTCGAGCTGTCATATGAGCTGCTCGTCAGCTTAAAACGCTGCCAAGGACCGCCTTCCTCACTTCCTGAGAAATTCAATTATCCTCGATTTCAAGTGTGTTGTGCTACTTTCATTTCCGCTTAAAATAAATTGTTCCTTTTTCCGGCCCGGACCTTCGCCGGGGGAGCGAAGTTTCCACCATGGGAAACTTGGGAATGCTCGGTATTTGTTTTTACACTCTGGCTTTAGAACCTTGAGATAACTTCTTGGCAGCTTTAGTGAATCCTTAACATCATCATCGCATGGCATCGATTTTCTTTAAACAGCCAGACGTGCAATTTTATTCTGATTTTTATAAATCTAAAAAATTCAACTTAGTTGAAAATTTCTCGGGTTCATTAAACACAGTTCAACAGATTTACAAATTTTGCGAGCATCTGGCATCAAATTGCAAGTTTTTTTTTATGGCGCACAGAGCAATTTCCATTCCCAATTTTTGAATGGAAATTTATGATAAATCTTCCATCACTGTCAGACAAAAAGTATGCAGTTTCAAGCTTTGGTTGGAAGAAGCAAGAATACCAAGAAACTTTTGCTCTCCAAACACTTTAACCAGCAGAGCCAACACCAGTGTCTGTCCAAGACCGAAAGAAGTTCTAAAACTTCCTTCTAGCGCTCCCGAGCAGGAAATGTGTGTATTTCCGGCTCTGTAACCACCAGCAGTGAAACCAGCTGCTGCAGCGCGCAAGAAGAACTATTAATAACTTCCAACAACGACACGTGAACGTGAAATTCTAAGTGGGTGAGGTAGGGGGCTGATGGACCAGATTCTCATCCGAGTTGGGGAAAACGGAGTCAGTCAGCTGTAAAATTGATAACATTACGAACTTGGACGGGGAGAAGAGTGGCAGCACCAGAGCCGGGATTGTCGAAGGATTTCTTTGATGTCAGCTAGAAAGGCCCCCCCCCTGAGAACTCTTGGAGAACTTGTGGAATGGATTCCATTTGTCGTTGCACAGATTCATTTATCTTCCCTTCTTTCTGACTGGCTGGTGCCATCGCTTGATTCGAAGAGTAATGTCTATTAGCACAAGGGACACACAGACACCTGCCACGCAAGCTGCCTCCATCCGGGCCTGAACTGTTCATTTGTTGCGGAAGTGGTTACAAAGTGAAGCACTCAGAACTTTGCACTCGACCAGCAAGGGGGTGCGAAATGGCACAGAGTGCATTTTCTCCGAGGAAAGTTTTTGCTTTGAACAAGACCACCCCCCGGTGATTACTTACCGGTTGGGAAATTGATATTCAAAGTGAGCGAGGGGGTAGCGAAATGTTGAAACTGCATTTTACCTGGGGAATGTTGCAGTTTTGAGAAAACCAAGTTATTGTGTAATTAAATGACAAGACTTTGCGCTAAATCTATGGCAATGCGGTTTAGCTCTGAAAACCATGTAGAAATGTTGCACTTATTAAGGGGCCAACCATAAACTACGTGACCCTACTTTGGAAATTTACATAAGGAAAAATTGGGAAAATGATCTTCATTGAATTGCTTTAAAATAGTTTAATAAAAACGAGTTTAATTTACATATTGTTTCAGGTTAAATTACATACCTTTCTTACACATTTTTTTTTTCAATATTTCTAATTGAAGTTATTTATTCGATTTGCTCAATGATTGTATAGTTGATCGAGTTCATCTTTCACAAGAAGACTTTTTTGTATTCTTTTTTTTTTTAATTGATTACTAAATAAGGAATGGAGCCAAAATTCCTAGAATTTAGGAATTTGGTACTTTTTTCTCATTTCAGTGTACATCCAAAAGTTTAATCCTTGATTAGGCCAATGCAAATATTTTTCAAAGTTTTTGTCTCTCGGCCCTGCTCCATTTACACTAGTTCAGTTATTTCACAATCATCAGTTTTCAGTTTCAAGTCAACCCCAAACTCTCTAAAAATGATTTGAAACGTAGGGGATACGTTTGAAATCAATTTGGGATAATTGCCATACCCCCCCTCCTCCCCTCCCTAAAGTGTCCACGTGGTTTATGGATGGTCCCAAGGGGAAAAAACTTTGAAATAAAATTTGTACCAGTCTTAATCGAGCAAATTAAAATGAAATTTTTCGATCTACCTATTTGAAACAAATGTTTTTTTACAAATGGTCAAGCTGTTCATGACTTCCACAGACTAAAAAAGTGAGACGAATGTGTATATTTAAGAATTATAACTGTACATTTTTTATTTGTCATTCAATTTTTAAAACATAAATTTGACGCATTAGTAGAATGTAAGATGATTTTCTTTTAAAAATATTATTTTAATAAAAAAACAAACAGGGATTGTTGACAGATTTTGCGTCAGAAAAAAAATGTATCTATTTATGTGCATTTTTTCATACTCCACGTAAATTGAGGTAAAATTACATTTAAAAAGGAGTGGTTCTCTACGATATCGCTAATCAACTTTTCTTTGTATTTTTTTTATTAAAAAAAATCTTTTTTTTTTGTTCATGAATTTATTATCTTGAGAAGAAATTTTCTAATCGACTCAGTGTCTTGAGCAATGTTCAAGGTTATAGAAAATAGTAACACCAAAAAAATCCGATTCATTTATTATTTTTTTATCGTTATATGTTAAATTCCTAAAATTCGTATTTTTTTTTTAAATTTCGGAATTTTCTGATATGTTTTAGGAGACTAAAAAAGACAACTTGCGATTTTTTTTAATAAAATGCAGATTTTTCAATCTATAGTATCTTTTAGGTATACATTTCCGATTTCATTTATTTGTTAGCATTTTAAAAATACTAATAAATAAATTATTTTTAATAGCTGCTGAAATTTACAATAATTTTTCTCTCATTAACTTTGAAAATCAGGCAATTAGTTTCTGAGATACAGACACAGTCCGAAGGCCTCGGAAAAATTTCACTTCGGATAATCGAACCACGAAAAAAAAATTTCGTTGTCTTATTTTTGATTGCTGAGTATGACCCTTAAACTACGTGAATTAAAATCCAAGATGGCTGCCAATATGGCGGCAACGAAATATTGAAAAAAGGTATAATATGCAATCAACTATTCAAATTTAACTTAAATGGGGTTGCAGAACTTGAATTTGAATAAGAAAAAAAATAAAAACGAAATTTTTTTTTGTTCATGATTCGATTATTTGAAGTCCCATACAAACTTTTGGATAACCGAACTTCAGATAATCGAAACTTCGGATAACAAAAAACAAAAAACTTAAAATTTTATTTTACCCAAAATAAAACAAATTTGTGTATGGCCCATCTCTAGAAAAAATCAATGTTCATCGAAAATTTGGTTTAAAATCATCTAAAAAAGTTTGATTTTCGTTTAAAAGAGACTACGTTTTTTTCATTTTTCACAAATTGATGTGTCTCTTTGGATATGCCGGTTATTATAATAAGAATGTAAAATGCACATTGTACAAGTATCCGTTATCTGATAAATCTACCAAAGACGCAAACTACACCTTTAGGCTGACATTTCACCTAAGGCATTCCAATTTAACGAATCTATCATAACCTGAAAGTGGGCCTCTCCACCTCACGTCAGCTCCATTTCACTCCCGATAATAAGCAAATGACATAACCAAAACCATATCACCAACAAGGGAAACCACTTCTAAACGATCTTAAGGTCCCTCAATGAGCACGTATCAACAGATTTCCCTTTCCATAAAAGATTCACAAGCCCGCACACACATGCGGCATAAAACACACTTTCCCGTTATATTATTCAACGGATGTAACATTGTCACTCCTGATGGGAAGGAGATCTCGCGATACGGTTGTTGTGTGTGGCCTGCCGCACTGAAATGAAAGGACCACGGAAGGAAATGGTTGACATGATACGTGACATCTCCGGCGAATGGTTTCGTCCCATAACGGGATATTGGGACGAGAGAGAGAGAGAGTGGGAATTCTGCGTTGATTTGGGGCTTTAGCACCACGAGGCCACTTTCCGTGGACAATAATGGACTTTCGGAGGGAGACCTCCCCTTGGAGATTTGAGTTCCTGTGTGTGACACAATACACAATGGGACTTATCGGTCATTAGCGGTTGGGGCAAAGAGGGGACAAATTATGTCATTAGGTTGGGACACACTTCTGGAAAAGCTCATAAGGTTTGAGGTTTGATTTTGGATTTCGTGTAAGCGCTGATGAACCCTTTGTTACGTTTAATTGTTTACAGAGGAACCCACACTAAGAAGATGATGTTAAATGATTCGAGAGAAATATCCGAACGCCGATTTCCTAAAATCAGCGCAGAATGTGTACTAAATTTTGAATGCCACATTAAACTCTTCCAGGAGCACTGAAAAGCTTTGTCGAGGAAAAACCTCATGAGAGATACCGCACGATAAAGTACCGTTCGTTGAAATGTTTTTCTCTTTGTACCGATTTAACTGCTCCAAATTTATTCGCATCCACTGCATAACAAGTTTTGAGAATTAAGTCAACCGAATATTCCGCCACAGTTACTTGATTGAAATCGTTCGAAGAAGTGCTGCCATTCGTTTTACTAAAATGAATGCATATTCAAAGAATAATTTCACACATCTTGAATGCCTTACTTTTCATTTGACTTGTTAAATTTATGTCATTATATTAAAAATTAGCCTAATAAAAGTTCTTCATGATCAAATTTTATCTTTAAACAATTGAAAGATTAACACGACTTGAAATACAAGGTTGAAACGAGATTCCGCTGCCACTATGATAAACTTAGTTTTATTAAAAAAAATCAACTTCTCAAAATCCATATTTTTTTAATTTTTGGATTTCTTTTTAAATAAGTTATAGTTGACCAAAAGTCACAACTTTTCAGTCATAGAGAGTTTTGAAAAAAAATATTTTTTTTTTATTTAATCTTACCCAACACTTTTTTGAGTGCACTTTCGAACGTAAAATCGAATTTTCAAACGAAAAATTCTTTACAGAAATTGTTATCAAGTGCACCGTTTCCGAGATATGGACTCTTATGATTGAATTTATTCAAAAAATTGCAGTTTTTCATTTTTTTTAAAAAGAGAATACCTCGAAAATATTTTGTTCGACAAGTTAAGAAAATTTAAAAAAAATACTTTTGTGTTTGAGAAAAACGAGCAATAGTTATGTTGTCAATTTCAAAATTATAGAAATTTCACCCATTTTTGCCTTCTCTATAAAATCACTCGAAAAATGAACTTCTTAAATACACCTCTCAAATATACCTTTACGTATACCTATCGACTCAAAATAAAATTCTGAACAAGTGTCTGTGAGGATGTGTGTAGACATGATTTTTTTCCACACGATTATCTCAGAACTGGTTGAACCGATTTTGGCCGGATTCACCTTATTCTGTTCCTTTTGGAGTCCCCTAAGACCCTATTAAATTTTATTCTGTTTAGTGAAGTACTTTTAAAGTTATGCCATGAGAAAGTTTTTTTGTAGCTACAAAAAAGGGTGATTTTTGCATAACCTCAAAGGCCACATTGCTTAAGCAGTGTCTGCGTCTCTTCTGGAAAAAGTCTGTATTAATTATGTTGCTGAATACATCATTTTGTCTCGACAAAGGTTTACACGAACTTTTTACTGAAATATACAACTCATAAGACATTGTTTACTAAGACTAGGGGGACAGCATGCAATTCCATCGTGCACCAAATTGGCATATCAGCACTTTTAAATTCAATTTCAGCCCCCTTTCTCCTTTATTTTGGAACTTGGTTAAAAAAGAATTGAAAATTGCTGTTCTGGTAATAATTATAAAAAAAATTAATTATAAAAATAATAAAAAATATAAAGCTCTAAAATTAATTTGAAAATGCAATCTAAAATACAACATGAATGTTAGTTGTTAGGAAGGCAGCAACCACTTTAAGGTGGATTAAGTAACTTTTTTTTCAATATTGTCCCATAGCAATGATGTCCTGATTCTAAAATTTTCTTCATTTTAAACATTTAAGGTTGGACCTCTGATTGTTGCAGCTGATAAATTAGAAACAAATAGGAAAATTTAAATGTAATTTAAATTTAATAATATATTTGAGGCATTGGGGTGCAACTTAACTAAATAATACATAAAAGATCTGGCATCCTATGCAAGGCCTTCGATTGTAATTAATTTCCATTAAAAATATCTTTCTTTGTTTAGATGATAAAAAAAAATCTTTCAAAAGATTATAAGATGGAAATTTGAAAGACATTCCGGTTATTTGGTAACACTGACAAAAGGAATCTCTATATTTTTTAAGGCTGTTGTTTTTTTCTAATTCCATAGAAAACGAAAACCAACTGAATCAGAACGCTTGAGTGTTATTGGCCAATCGGTCATTGCCTCAGCTAAATCTCATTTCGTTGTGAAAGCGACCCTCTCCTATAGTGTGGCGAAAACTCCTTGAGACGGTATAGTGACCCCATTTGTAAAGTGCGAGGACCGATAATATATCAGATCACGATACTGTCATTATGTGCTCATTGCCGTTTTGGTGCGCGATGTCAACAGAGCCTCGGCAACAATGGCCAATCGCCATGTTGGGGTGGAAAACAGGAATACTTGCCCTGACGGATGGAGTTCCCACAACCATGAAAAGGACAATGAGACTTGCGGTGAGGGGGATCAACATAAATAACGGATAACGTGGTGCCTCACCGCGGGGAGCAGGAAAAGCCAAAGGATTTGTAACGTCCATCGAATACATAAGTGATCAGAGGCTGAAGATTTCTGGAATCAGGTCGGGGGTGAAACAAACATCGCAACTTTTTCACAAATATAGAGAAATAGGCTAATTCTAACTATTTGTTGAAAAAAAGATAGAATCCAATCAAAATTTATAACTAAAGTTTCAAGTCATGCTGATCACAGCTGCAAAAAAAACACGATGATTGCCTTGCAAGCCCAGTCCAAACAGGTGCTGAAAGCTGCGATAATAATTAATTAATTAATTATTCCACAGCGGTGAAAGGCCCATAATGGCTCAACCTTTATAGCAAGCCTCTGCTTTCCTGCTCAAAACACCACCATTTTCAATCCTTTCGGGACACATTTTCAATCAGCTGTGAACCACCACGTAAACTCCTCTCTTCGTCGTCGTCGTCGTCGTCGGTAAGGCCAAAGAAAGCTCAAAGGGTACGGCCACAGCCACCGCAACCAACGTTCCCACAACTGATGCTGCTGCTGCCTGCTTCTGACTTTGCTCGCTCAGGATGTGGGTTCTGCTTCTCGTTGCTGGAATTTTCCAGACAAGAAGGACCATATTACTGTGCTACATATCTTCTGTGTGTGTGTGTGTGTGTGTGTGTGTGTGTGTGTGTGTGGAACTTTGGCCCATGCTGCTGCAAAGAGAGCACATGCTATTATTAGTCCGAAAGGTGGCAGCAGCTGATTTCCTTTGATGGTAGTAACTTTTCCAATATTTGCATTATTCATCGAGTTCCCAGCCACCATTTGCGTGCATAATACAGTTATCGGGAATTATGCCGCAGTGGAGCTTTGGGTATTGGAAAGGGGGGGAAACAGTGTCTTTGGAGAACAGGTTTGAATGGTACTATTTTTAGTTTCTCCTCCACTTGAACGAGTAATGAATATCTCTCGCAGAAAGAAACAACAATAGTCTCAGAAAACTATCAAAAAAATGCCACAAAATTGACAGAATTCCCAAGGCGCCCCTCAAAGTAATGAATTTTCTATTTGAGTTTCTCTTTTTTTGGTTCGTTAAAAGAAAATCTTTCCCAGTTCCTGAGGGGAAACACCCTTGAAGAGTATCGGGGCCGGCATTTACAAAGCGGATTCAGTGGCGATTTCATTCTCAACTTAATGTTAACATGTTAAGGTTAATGTTAACATTCCATAGGTCGCCTCCCTAAGGTGTCGTGATAAGGTCCAGTTTGTGACGATACACTACCTTCCCTTTACTAAGCAATCGATTCCAGAAGGGAAAAGATCACCAGTTGTGTTGGTCCGAGCCGGGATTTGAACCCCGATCTACCGCTTTGAGGCGGAAGCGTTACCATTGGGCTACGTGATTGCCTCTCACTACTGTTGTCCTGGGTTTAATCCCAGTCGGGCCCAATGGAATTTTTCGAGACGAGAACTTGTTGTTAGTAGTCGTTGAAATACACAGTCAAAAAATACCAAAATCGATTCAGAAAACTTTTAACGGTTATAAAATTTACTAAGGGGTACATCAATAAATTAAAAATTATTTTTGAAATTTCATTTTGATACAAAATTAAATATATTGTAAAAGTTGTAAAAATTGCAATAACATAAAAATACCAAACCTTGGTAATCCAAATAAATGAAAAAAATCAACGTTTTCATAAATTTCTTTACTGCCCATGTTCGCATAAATGTCCCATATGCAAAAACAGCAAGCTGAGAAAAACGCATTTGAAGTTTGTCCCATACATAAGGCTACGTGTTAAGTTTTCGCGAAAAAACTGGATTTCCTCCTGATTTCTAGAACAAAGTGCTGGATGTTATAGGCTCTTTTGAAAGAGCACACAATTTTGAATCAAACTGCATCAATAACTCGAAATCGATAAAAATGCATATGGGACATTTATGCGATCAGGGGCAGTTTAGTGGTTCTCACTGGTTATATACAAGGGTAATTCTCTACCAACTCACACGAAATCGGGAATAGTTGCCCCGACCCCTCTTCGATTTGCGTGAAACTTTGTCCTAAGGGGTAACTTTTGTCCCTGATCACGAATCCGAGGTCCGTTTTTTATACTTCGTGACGGAGGGGCGATATGACCCCTTTGATTTTTGAACATGCCAAAAAAGAGGTGTTTTTCAATAATTTGTAGCCTGAAACAGTGATGAGATAGAAATTTGGTGTCAAAGGGACTTTTTATGTAATATTAGACACCCGATTTGATGGAGTACTCAGAATTAAAAAAAACGTATTTTTCATCGAAAAAAACACTAAAAAAGTTTTAAAAATTCTTCCATTTTCCGTTACTCGACTGTAAAAAAATTCGGAACATGTCATTTTAAGGGAACCCAGAAGGGCCATTTTTTATTTAGAACAAAATTTTCCATTTTAAAATTTCGTGTGTTTTCTAACTTTGCATGATCGACGACGACCAACTTTTTCTAACTTTTTTTTTTAAATCGCGATAACTTGTGGTGTTTAGAAGCAAACCCCTTATGTATGCTTATCAAAATTTTTGTAATTGTCTGATCTACAAATTTGTAGAACATTATTACATTCTAAAAAATAACCCTGCATAGTTAGAAAAAAACACGAAACATTAAAATGAAAATTTTTGTTCTAAACGAAAAATGATCCTTCTGGGTCAATGTTGATTCGAAAAGAACATTAAATTTTTCATAAAATGACATGTTCCAAAATTTTTAACAGTCAAGTAACGGAAAAAGGGAGGGATTTTAAAACTTTTTTAGCGTTTTTTCGATGAAAAATACGTTTTTTCGGAATTCTGAGGACACCATCAAATCGGGCGACTAATTTTTCATAAAAGTTTCTTTGACACCAAATTCCTATCTCATCACCGTTTCAGGCTGCAAATTATTGAAAAACACCTCTTTTTTCGCATGCTCAAAAATGAAAGGGGCCGTACCGCAGGGTTGCCACAACTACAGATTTATCTGTATTTTACAGATTTTTGAGGTGATGAGGTCATACAGAATCTGTATATAAAAAAATACAGATTTTAAGAAAAACATACAGATATACAGATTTTCCCGGTTTTTTTTATTAAAATTAAATAATTTTAATTTTTTAAATATAGTTTTTTTTTTCAATTGCTGGATGAGCCTAAACATAAATTTTTAGATTGTATAGCATTTTTATGCATTAAAAAACAATTAAGAATATTTTGTTTTTTGAAAAATTGTTTAAAAATGTCAATACAGATTCCAAATACAGATTTTCGTCCCCCTGATACAGATATACAGATTTTTGACCCTCAAAAATACAGAATCAAATGTGGCAACCCTGCCGTACCGCCCCTCCATCACGAGATATCAAAAAACGGACCTTGAATTCGTGATCAGGGACAAAAGTTACCCCTTAGGACAATGTTTCACGCAAATCGAAGAGGGGTCGGGCAACTGCTGTGTGAGTTGGCGTAAAATTATCCAAAAAAATCAACTTTGAAAAATGTAAATTTGATGCAATATAAATTATTTTGTCAAAATTTTTCATCGTTTTCCAAAGTTTCAGAAGAATCTGGTAACACACTGGAATACCACAAAAATACCAAAATTCAGTATTAAAAATTCGACAGCTACTAGCAAACAGTCTGGAAATTATGCCTGATTTTTCTGTTACATTCTTGTTGGAATTCCATATGAACTGTAGCGGGAATCGCAAGCACCGGGTCCTGAATATTAAAAGCGTTTCCATTTAATGAACTAAAACTGTTCAGTTGATGTCTGCCAAATAAAGTTTTCAAATTTTTACCGAGTATGCAACCAGCAAGTTCTTGATTTCAACTTTCCATTCAACATTGCGTTGTCCTGTTCGTAGGTTCACATATTCCAATCAAGTTTCTTGGATTATTATAGCATTCTTAATCCTTCTAGTCAACTAAGTCTCGACCCAAAGGACGGGAGATCGAACCCCGCCACGAAGATTGATTAAAAAACAATTAAATGTAAATACACAGTAAAAAATAATGTAAATTTGGAAGCTCTGGTGGTTAGTATTTTTGTCTGCTTACCCAAAGGACGGGAGATCGAACCCCGCCACGAAGATTGGTTAAAAAACAATTGAATGTAAATACACAGTAAAACATAATGTAAATTTGGAAGCTTTAATTTTGGAAGGTTGAAAATTACCTCTTTTATGATGTAATTTTACCACAATTTAGACTGAAAAAGTGGCATTACACCAGAAAAGTGGTAAAATTACACATTTCTAGAGGTAAAATTACACCTTTTTTTCTGACATAAAAGATGTACTCCTTCCCAGATGTAATATTACCATGATTTTTTTTTCTGTGTAGGACTTGATGTATTATTAAACTTTTTTTAATGTGAATTGACATTATTCAAATTTCCGTGAAAATAACAGATTTTTAGCGTGAAAATCATTAGGCCTTCTTGTCTGTATTACCGTCATCTGAGTTGAATCGTGACGTGTGAAGCAAATTGGGACAGCTGTTTCAAACTTGTTACTGCACAATATTTGGATTTTTTTGCTTGTTTCAGATAGAACAGACACAGAATATTTGGCCATTTGTGCCATTAGGTAAGCTACGCCTACTTGGAGTGGTCCGAAAACTTGCATTTTTGACAATTTTAACAAAACCAACATTTAAAAAAACTGACTCTGCGATAGCTGATTTGTTGAACTTACATTCATATTGTTACCAGAATTGTTGTAATTGGTATCCAGTTTTTTAAGCAAATATGGCGTTACAACTGCACAGCTAAAAAAGTAGTAATCCAGTTGCGTGTAAAATGCCTGGGTGTAAAATATTTTTTGCATTATTTTATGAAATTCTGTGTAATATTACACCCTGAAATATGTAGCCCATCAGTATGGGAAACCTACTTGACCGAAATGTCAAGCTCATATATACGTTTATCCTCTCCATTATACATCGGTCTGATGGCCGAGCGGGCTAAGGCGCCAGTCCTCACTGATGGTGCTGGGTTTGAATCCCGTCGGTTGCAACTTTTTTTTTGTGTTTGCAAAAATTGTACATGCAGCGTGTAATATTAAGTGTTTATTTTGACGAAGGTGATGTGCATGCTTTTGCATGCGATTTTACCATCGGATTATTTGCTGTGTGGTGTACTTCCAAAATGTCAAAATCACGCACATTACAAAAAAAAGTGTGCTATGGCATGACAGCATCTCTTTTATTATAATGTTGGTACCAATGCGCTATGTTGACATTTCGGGCGTGCACCATTCGTAACGCCATATTTGCTTAAAAATCTGGATACTGGTACTTAACAGTTCAAATTAAAAAAAATAAGGAAACAAGTTTCAAAATAGCTAATAGATTGGCCGTTAGAGGAATAAAAAATATCAGGTACTCTTCGTACTGAAAACATAAAATCCAAAAAAAGAGAAAAAAAAACGAAAAAAACAATGAAATTGTCCCGTCACGCTTCTATTCATTCTTTTGCCAAAAACAATACGTTGCTTGTTTCCCCCACACCCCTTTCACTCCCTTAATGACGATGGTGTCCCTGAACAAAATTTCAGCTTTAATTGTGTGCCAACGCTCACACTCTCTACAACAGTTACGAGTTAATCGTCCTTTTTTGGGACTGGGTAGGGGAAGGCTCTCGGCTTCAGGGATTGATAACAAGCTGACGATTAGGTTTTCATTCGTGCTTTCGCTACACTTCACTTGGAATCCTTTCGTCGGCGGTGTCCTTGCTGCTTCTTTTTTTTCTTTTTTGTGTTGTTTTATTTTGGGAGTCGGATGATATTTCACAATTTTCCTCCAGACGGCGGCGGCGACGGCAGCTGGAAGCACAAAATTGGACAACATTAGACTCACATACTTACGCGGTCACGAACGAGAAATTTGGTCGATATAAATGGTTGTGTTGAAATTTGGTGTAACTACACTGCTGCTGGTCAACACAACACAGCATGTGCTTCGAATAAATCCTGGCGGGGGAAAACGCTTTTAATGGGTGGTGTTTTGTAACCTCTCGAGCTGCTACACAATCGAGCGATTTTCTTTATGACTTTGATTACTGGTGTGTTAAGTAATGTGGGTGTGTGTGCGATTAATAAATGTTAAGAACAGATGGTTTCAAAATTTGTGGCCGACATTATTGACAGAGTAGAACATCTGTATGTATGTATGTAGTAGAAGATATGTGTCGCTTCAGAATTTGGAGGGTTTGACAAAAATAATTAATAAAGTGTTTTTTCTTATCTTCATTTCAAATTCATGCGGAAAATCTGTCTTAGTAGGAACCAGGGATTCGGAGTCGGGTCATATTTCAAGCGACTCCGACTCCGACTCCGGCTTTCTGGGATTAGCCGACTCCGACTCCGACTCCGGCTCCGGCTTTCAGATCCAACCGACTCCGACTCTGACTCCAACTCCGGCCCACCAACTCTAGCCGACTCTGACTCCGACTCCAGCTTTCAAAAAATGTTTGGCTCCGACTCTACATATTTTTAAATATTTCAAAAGTTAGTTTACTATTATTTCGAAAACATTGATAAATAGGATTATTTAAAAAATCTTTAAGTGGAAAAAACCCGTAAAAAAGTTTCTAGTTTTACAAGTTTTAGACGTCATTGAAATAGAAATAAAAAACGCCAGTTTTGAAGGCATTTTCAGAAGAACAGTTTGATAAGTAAATTTGGATTTATTTACTTAACCACAAATTTTCATTAAATTGATTAAAAGCTAAAATATTATTATTGTTATTTTCTTAATGATCATTAAAAGAAAGCTGAACTTAATGATTGATTTAACATAGGGGAGAGTGGGGAGACTTGATCCCTTTTTTTGTATCGCACATAACTCTGTCAATTTCTCACAAAACTATGATCTTTTTGCGTGAATTGAAAGCATAAACATTCAACTATGTTTGGCTGATAAGGGTATTTCATAAAATAAACTCTTCAAATCATGCCAAGCGTTTTAAACAAATATTTTAAACCGGCATTTTGAAGCGGGCGTAATTTGAGCCCCCTTTCAACATTTTGAAGAAATCTTAAGCAAAATGTTTTTTTATTCATCCCAACTTTTAATTTTCTATAAGTTACAGCAATTTAACATTAAACCTGTACGTTTGTGTTCAAAATAAAACAAGTTTAGCATGCAAAATAAAACTTAAAATTTTCTTTTTTAGACCAAAATTGACCATGTTTATAAAAGCTGGTAATTTTTGTTTACAAAACTTTTGAAAAATGGTTCAAACTGCAGTAATTTATGTACAACTATACTAAAGGAAACTATGTACGAAAACCCAGTCCAATTATTTAATCTTGAGGCTCATTCCAGTGAATGTAAAAATGCAGGGATCAAGTCTTCCTAAACGCACTTTGTAAAACAATTGATTGTAAAAATAGTATGAAGATAAATTTAACGTCAAATGCTTAAGGGTTTTGGAGTTGATATGTTTATCAAATAATTCATGTATAAAAATATTTTTTTGAACAATTTTTGAGTGCTTTCTATACTTCTATTCTATACTATATACTTCTATACTATACAAAGAAAAAAGATTTCTTGGAAGTTTTTTTGCAGCACATTTTAGAAAAATGTGTGTAACCCAATCTAAACATTTTTTATTTTTTTTTTCTTTGTTTTCTACAATGAGTTTTAGTCAATTTCGCCCAACTTTCTAGAACAAAGCTAATTGTTTTACCCACATGCTGGCGAGATACAGGCTTGGGATCAAGTGTCCCCGGGGGTCAAGTCTCCCCACTCTCCCCTATAAATTCAATTTGCTCACTTTTAAGTTGACATTTATAAGAAGCACAGTGACTATCATAGTCACCTTGTATTTTTAAATAACAATTTTAAACGAAACTATTTTTTAAAGCTTCATTGACATTTTACCTTCCATCGGATGAGGAAGTAAAATGTCGGTCCCGGCCTTGATTGTTAGGCCGTTAAGTCATTCCAGGTGTAGGAGTCGTCTCCATGCCATAAGTACAAACAACACACCAAACCAAGCCTACTCCGGTGGAATCGCTGGCGGCGGTTGGACTCGCAATCCAAAGGTCGTCAGTTCAAACACTGGGGTGGAAGGTTCCTTGGAGTAAAAAGAGGTTTGGGTGCTCTCCCCATTCAAGCCTTCGGACTCCTAGGTTCGAGCAGAAACTTGCAATAGAGACCACAAAAGACCCGGGGGTCGTTATTGTGGATGGTTTGATTTATTTGATTTTTGACATTTTTAAAACGTATGTACGTCAAGGCTGAAGAAGTTTATTATCACAAATCAATGTA
This sequence comes from Culex pipiens pallens, assembly GCF_016801865.2. Taxonomy (NCBI): domain Eukaryota; kingdom Metazoa; phylum Arthropoda; class Insecta; order Diptera; family Culicidae; genus Culex; species Culex pipiens. Next base: position 33,767,678 of record NC_068938.1, on the reverse strand, counting down.
TCTTTAAAAATCTTCGTGGTAAGAGCGCTTAAGGGGTCCTTTTCAAATATCCGTGACCTAGAAAATATTTTAATATTTATTTTTTATTTGAATTTAATTTTTTTATATATATATTTAAAAGAAGGCGTGCGATACTTCTTGCTAAAACGAAGATTTATGAATGGTCGTGCTTCTCCATGAAAATATATGAAAAAACTTAGAATTGGATAAAAAACAAAAATCCACAGGATAAATATTTTCTAGGTCACGGATATTTTTTATCTTGAAATTCTGTCCTATCCTGAAATCTTGAGATTTGTTCAACGATAATTTGCAACATTATCAAAATAGTTTTCCTAAGGATCAACATTCTCAGACACTTTTAATTTTTTGTACACAGTTATAAACAAAATGCGCATGTTGAGTTCCAAGTAATAGATTGTTCTAATCGTTGAATATTTGTTGGAAGAGTTATCCTGTCAGTGACTTTTTTTGTTTCGATTTCCATAAATAGTGATTATTATTTATATTTTTTGTGTACCTCGTGACTTTTTTCCTGAACATTGATTTGCTTAAAACCATCAAGACATTCACTATCGGGGTATAAGATGACTGTGTGTGTACTTTTATCAGAAAGAACTATAGATTAAATTTGGTCAAATTTGAGTTTAAAGGGTACATAAATATTGGCAAAAGGATGCAGTCAAAAATCAATTAAATATTTCTGACTACAAAACCAATATTGTTTTTATTGTTTTTTAGTTATGATGATACTACATACTTGGGTAAGAGTTGTTTAACAGGTTATCATTTAGTGATCTCTGAAAAAATAAAAATGGCAACGCAGCGCATGCAACTTAAAAGAAGAATTAAAAATATAAGAAGTTTTGTAAATTAATCTGTTTTATAGCAGATACTAAAAAATAAAAAAATAACGTAATTTTTGTTGAATTTAAGATAACTCCGACTCCGACTCCAACTCCGGGTAATCAGAAATTTTCGGCTCTGACTCCGACTCCGACTCCAGCTAATAAAAAATAGCCGACTCCGGCTCCGACTCCGACTCCAGCTGTTCGAGTTTTTACGACTCCGACTCCAGGCTTCCCAAAAAGGCCCGGCTCCACCGACTCCGACTCCGACTTCACAGCCCTGGTAGGAACTATCAAAAATGCACTAAAAAAAACATTTTAAGATGTAAACTTGAATTCTAAATTGAAAAGTACTTTTGATAAAGATTACTGCGTTGCATTATCCGCTTGAAACAGATTCTGTGAACTGAACCCCCTTTTGATGGAACCATCAGGGGAAGAAGAAAAGACGTAGACATACCATACCAAATGCTTCGTATTCGTATTTTATATTAGATATAACATTGTGGCATTAATAAATCACTATACGGATACGGATTAATTCTCACCAGGAGTGTAAACTGCAAGTAAATTGCTCAATGATTTTTCAATCAGGAAATTTAAATTGTTATATTTGCATTCAGATCACTACATGCCATGGCCTCACTTAATCCAAAAATCAATTCAGAATAAATTTCCATAAAATTCAATCAATCAGCCAAGCAAAAGCTCAACATCATCAGGCCAACAGTAAAAACAACCAAGCAAAAGCTCTCGCTACCATCACTGAAAATCAAATTCAGTGAAAATTACCTCCCAAATTACGTCGTAAAGTGCCCTCTTTGCTCATTCGCTCACTCTCTCTCTCTCGAAATCCGCGGCGCTGCAACCGTTTAAATCAATTACACGTAACTAATTTATTCGAACCGAACTTTTTTTTTTTGCTATATTTCAGCATCATCAAACTGTTCGCCAACAGCAAGGAGGACCGGCGGCGCGTCGAGAAAGCGCTGGACGTTTCCGGGCTGGCCTCGGGGAAAGCCGACACGCTGGCGCTGTCCAAGTTTCAGTTCGAGGACTTTTTCAATCTGTACAAAAATCTCACCCAAAGATCCGAGGTGGAGAAGGTCTACGACGAGCTGTAAGTAACTGTCTCCGACTGTGCGTCTAGCGCTTCATTCTTGGGTGCCCTTTTTTACACTTTTTGTTCAGTGAAATTCCGGTTTTTTTTATTTGCACACCGGATGCGAGCGGAAGAACACTTGCAAACACTTGCAACACGAAAAAAATGGAAAAGAGATGATTTGTATTACCCCTTCTCTTTATCGTATTCCTACAAATCTGAAGGAACTTTTTCAAACCGAACTCATCTCTGCTGGAGATCTCGAGAGCTTTTTTTCAAACGTCCTTTTTTTGTTTTCCGGTTGGTGTTTGGATATCTTCTTCACTCGATCTGTGTTTGTTTGCAGGAGGAGATTTTTTTTTGTTCGGTTCGCTCTCCTTCTCTTGTATGCAAGCTTTTTGAGGGCGATTAAGTCTGGAGATTGAAGGGCGGCGGATGGGGATGAAAAACTTGAACGATTTCCATGCAAATCGCAAACAAATATCAAACACCAGTGTTGGGACTGTCGCACAGGGTTGAAAGGTGGTTTCTAAAATTTTGTTATAGAGCAGCATTTCTTTGTAACTAATAAATGTTTATTTTTAATTGAAATCTTGATTTTTTTTTATCTGTCTGATGGAAACTAGACAAATCAAAGTATTAGAGCAATTCATTATGATTATGTGTTTCCAATTCGTTAGAATTTTGCAATTTTGCATTTTTTGCTGTTTATTTAGTTGGATGAAACATCATTTGTTCTTTCATCAAATGATTTACAGGCACATTAAAAGAGACTTGTTACTTTTCGAAAATCTGTATCTTCTGATCGACTACAAAGTTTTACGTGTTTTAGGGGACTTAAAACTTGTAAATCTGGTGCCGGAGATATGATCTCGAAAAATAAATGCAAAAATTACTTTTTGTGTTTTTGTGTTTTTTTTTTTTTTTTTTTTTTTGAAGACAAAACGGCCTATTCTTCTTCACCAAAAACAACAACACAAGGACCAAAAAGTTCTACATTACATCGGAATTACAAACGACTCTCTGACTGCCTTTCTTCCCGATATCAATGTTGCTCCATCTGTCAATTATTTTTTCAGCCCCTTCAAGAGCATGCTTCGATTTTGCGCTCTATAATTCGATACCTCCCGCTCTCGACGGTCCCTTCAATATCGACACAGAGAGAATCCACTATACAAAAAATGTTGTTTGAACTTGCTTTTTTCAGCACTCTGGTCATATTTCGATAATGTTTTGACAAAATCTTCTTTTTGCACATTTTTTATAAAAAAAACACGGTTTAAATTTAAAAAAAATTTATGGTTATATATTTTCAATGACACGAATTCCAAAATTATTGTAAAGGTTTAATAAGAATTTTTTTTTAAAAACATGTTCAGTTGTTAAAAATTTCAAATGAAGGAAAAACAAACATTGCAAAAAATGCAAAAAGCTGAGAAAATTTCCATTTTTTTTTTTTAATTTTGCTAATCAGATTAATAATTGTTGAGATACTGCCTATTAAAGTTTAGAGTTTTTCGCAGTGTCATCTAATGTTTGATGGAAATTTTTGATCGAATTTTCACTGTTAAAAAGTGAAACTATTGTGAAATTTTCTGCTCTTTTCTCACAACTCAAAAGTTGCTGAGATATCGACGTTAGAAAACGGTGGGTTGCATCAACACAGTTCAAAAAAGCAAAATATAGAAAATTTTCTCAGCTTTTCAAAAATATTTTTTTCAAAGTGAGTCAACATGTGCACTAATTTAAAAAAAATGAAAAAACTGCGACTATTTTCAAAAAAAGTTACCTAAAAATGGCTTTTACTTGAGAACATTGCAATTTATCAAAATTTCATTAAAGTACTTTTTGATTGCAAATTCGATTTTACATCGAAAAATTAAGTTGAAATTGTTTTACCAATATTCTGATTTAAAAAAATAATTGTATTGAATCAAAAAATCATAACTCGGTCAAAGATTTTTTGCCCATTCTGGAAATTTCCATTTGGCATTTGATGTCCCCTAAAACAAATAAAAAATAAAAAATAGTGTTTTTTTTTTGCAAATCAAGTTTTAGTGACAAAAAGTTAAATTAATAATCACCACCGTTTATCATTTTTATTCAGTGTAGTCGTTTTCCATACCTGCAACTTTGCCGAAGACACCAAAGCGATAAAAAAAATCCTTCAAAAGATACAGATTATTGAATTTTCATATATTATTTATGTATGGACAGCTGCCAAATTTTTAAGGAAAATTATATGGACAAACTAATGATGCAAAATGGCTTCTTTGGGCATAACGAAAGCACCATAAAAGTTTCAGCCGGATTTAAAAAATACAAAAATTAAAATAAAAACACGGTTTCGTAGAGAATTGATGATTACATTAAAATGCATGTAACTGGTACACGTTATCAATAAATCGATGCCCCTGTGCTCTCTTGTTCTGTAATTTCTTAAATTTTCTTTAAAAAAATAATACAGCGGAACAAATAATTTGAATTATTTTTTATTTCTCTTTTAAATTACAATATGTACCATTTTGTCCTAAGAACACCACTCGTTATTTCGCTGCATCCCTGCAATCCCATCCAATCCGACCCCACAAAACTCGTTGCCCCTGGAGAGGTCAAATGCCTTCGAGCACGAAGCGAGATCGTAAGGCACACAGATATAGATTATGTCGACGTGAGTCCCATATCTTGACAGTGATTGATTCGCCTTCTATTTTCCTCCCAGTTTATCACCCCAGAGGGTGTGTGAAGTAATGACGAGACGAGAGGTAGATATTCCATTTCAAATCCTTTATCCTTACCTCCGTCTGGTCTGGCCACCACACCGGGGAACGACCACCGGAGAAACCCATTGGGAGATAACTGTAATTTAAACTTTCGTTGTCGCTCGGGGGTGGTTGTCCAACACGGGACGGAGGAACCTGCTTGAGAAATGATTGATTCCGGGGCGTTATTTGACTGACTGACTGACTACTGTTTGCTTGCTTGCTCTGATATTAATCAATTCTTTACCTTTTCTCTTGACTTTTTTAACCCAGCGTCGGAACGTCCAAGCGGAGGCTGATGTCGACGTCACAACTGGTGGACTTTTTAAACAAAACCCAGCGTGACCCCCGGCTGAACGAGATCCTGCATCCGTACGCAAACACGGCCCGGGCCCGGGATCTAATCCAGGAGTACGAGCCGAACAAGTTCAACGCCCAGAAGGGACAGCTCAGCTTCGATGGCTTTCTGAGGTGAGTTTGATGAGGGCCTGGTCAATGGTTTGAGGGGTGAGGGGAAGTTGTGAGATGTCCGACTCTTATCTGAGTCGTCGTCACCATCTTGAAGAGATTTGAGGGTATGTTAGCCATAGTTGGATCACTAGTTTCCGGTTGCAAAATCCATAACTATTTAAAAGGGCGTAACATTAGGTGTATATAAGCTACATTGCGATGAGCTGATCAACAAACAGATCTGAAACTTTTATTTTGAAAATGTGTTTGAATTTGAACAAAAATTTAAGAAACTTCAAATATTATCTTAAATATTTTTTGTCTCTAATACTTTCATCAATCCCAATTTTTTATCAATTTACCCTATGTCACAAAAAAATTGAAGCCATTTGGTATGATATTTTTTGACACAGGTACAATATTGAGTTCTCAACAATTTCGCAAATTTTTGATTTTTGTATTTTTGAACCATAGTGCGTGATGGTGCAAAAACTGTTTTAGAAAATATGAATTTTTGATTTTTGTTAAATATCAAAAACCTTTACAAAACTTACTAAAAATGCAATCGATAAGCATTTAACATTATTTTCGATAAAGCCGATGCAATTTTTTTTTTTCAAAGTTTTTGTCCCTCGGGTCTTACTTTGGTCGGGGGATTGCCAACCCCCGGGTGGGGCAATAAAATAAAAATATATAAGAAATGAAATAACAAGCCATACTTTAAACATTTGAATGAAAAAAGTGTTTAAAAATGCATTTAACACTTGTTTACTACCCATTTTGGCATAAATGTCCCATATGCAAAAACAACAAGTTGAGAAAAACGCATTTGAAGATTGTCCCACACATAAGGCTATGCGAAAAAAAAAAACTAGATTTCCTCCTAGTTTCTAGAACAATGTTCTGGATGTTGCAGGCTTTTTTGAAAGGGCACACGATTTTGAACCAAACTGCATAATTAACTCTAAAGCGATTAAAATGCATATGGGACACTTATGCGATCAGGGGCAGTTTAACTGTTTTGCAAACATTAGTTTAAAAAAAATATTATTTGGAAAAACAACACATAAATTATTTTAAAAAAAATATTACATCGAAAATTACCAAAAAATCAATGATTTTTTAAGTAAATCTAAACATGCTAAAAATGATTCTAATCGTAGAGGAATGCATTAGAAATTGATTTCAGAAAGCCTCCTCGTTTTTGATACCAATAATTATAATCAGTCAGTTATTATCTACTGATATCTCGAAAAATATATTGAAACATTTAAGAAATATTCTGATTTTTTTTGAAAAATATAAAATCGAGCTTAACTTTTGAAAATGTATAGTTTGTTTTCTTTGTTTCATATCTTAGAATATTTTTTCAAATATTTCACAAAGATTTAATTTTTTAATCATTGAAAATCGAACCAATAGTTTCCAAGACTTCCGAGTTGTAAATAACAGGCAGAAACTTATTGCCCGATTTTCTATGTTCCAGAGACAAAACAAAAGTAATTTTTTTAGATTATCAAAAAAATGATTCAGGGGTGCGTTTTTATCAATAAGTATTTTTTAAATGAAAAAGAAAGGAAAGCGATTAAAAATTTATACCTAAAAGAAGCTATAGCATGAAAACGGTACATTTTACAAAAAAAAGGAACTTTTTGTTTGCTAGTTCGATTTTGCCTTTAAAAATATTTTTGTAATGTTTTGTCCACATTATCGATATTTTCCAAAAAACATTATTTTTTCTTAAAATTCATATCTCGAAAATACATGTTTTTTTTAATTCTTTTAGTAATAAAAAGCTTAAACAAATTTGTGTGTACTTTTTTTCAAAAAGTGTATTTTACCTAAAGAATCGAACCAAGAGGTATCTCTTGAGATTTTCCAAAATTTTCAATGTTTCTGAGTAATTCCATAGGGAGTATATATATATATATATTTTTTAAGACAACAGGTAGAACATTTGGCACTGTAAAGGGGGATTTTTTGGGGGTTAAATTCCAGATTTTTTTTGGAGGGTCTTGACCACCTTTTATGCTGCT
>NC_068938.1:33649758-33760380 GCF_016801865.2 Culex pipiens pallens | reverse complement strand
TAAGATTTTTATTGATGTATATGTATTAGAATGTAACAAAAATGACTTTTTGGCGGGCATTCAGGGGTTTGTTTCGGTGGGCATACTGACCCCAAATCCCAAATATGAGCTTGATTGGACGTAACAGGAGCAAAAATATCTCTGGCGTGTAGGCCAGATCCTTGCGCATCTTTTGGTATATATAACATTGATGTTTGGAGCACCCTGGAGCTCGGTACAGACCTTCAAAGTTTGGCTTTTTTCGAAAAATCGTCCCCGGCAAAAAAGATATGCGTCGCACCTCGCGACGTCCGAGACGCCCTTTGATTTTACCGGGGACGATTTTTCAAAAAAATGCCAAACTTTGAAGGTCTGAGTACCGAGCTTCAGGGTGCTCCAAACTTCAATGATATATATACCAAAAGATGCGCAAGGATCTGGTCTACACGCCAGTGATGTTTTTGGTAAACGCATTAGTGGCCAAAGTGCCTCAAAAATAGACATTTAAAAAAAAAGATTTTTACGGGTTAAATCCCATTTAAAATGGAAGCGCGGAGCGCCAGCTCCTGTTACGTCCAATCAAGCTCATATTTGGGAATTGGGCTCAGTATGCCCACCGAAACAAACCCCTGAATGCCCGCCAAAAAGTCATTTTTGTTACACTCTAATATGTATTGTTGCAAACATGTATATTAAACAAGCCTTACCCGACAAACTTCGCTCTGCCTTTTTTTTCGTTTGTTGACGTTTTTAGCTCCTTTGCTTATTCAACCTCCTGTGATCGAAATTTCATTATACGTAACTTTTCCCATACAACTGGCAGATTTTCCGGAATCGGTTCCAGAGTGACCCAAGTTGTAACTTTTTGGCGTAAGAACCTTCCTTGGGCTTACACGAACCTGCACGGAGAGAAAAGAGTTCCCAAAATCGTGAACAAGCGCTCATGAAAATGGGAACCAAGAAAAAAATGTTCAAACTCCATGGTACGTTTTCAAAATGTGATTTGAACACTCGTGGTTTCCATTTTCATGAACGCTTGTTCACGATTTTGGGAACTCTTTTTTCTCCGTGTAATGCAACAAAAAGCACTTCGATCCGACGCTCCGTTTTGAACTGATTCGCGTTCGAACAAAACCATCGAAATTGTTTATATTTATTTATATATACCACCTCCGTGTACGCACGAGAGCAAGCAGCAGTCAAGTGCTCTGTGCTCTATCGTTTTTTCGAAATTTTTCGCCGTAGTTGATTGTGATTACCCGCGAGTGTGCTTCTCCAGCATGCCAAAGGCCGGCCGTGGCCGTGGCAGTTCGAGTGCGGCCTCGAAAAACCCGCGAAGTTCGTCTACCGGCCGTGTGCAAAAAGGTAAACAAACAAACGCCGTGTCGGCCGCCATCGCGCAGGGGAGCGTGAGCGCAGATGGAATCGACAAAAAGTATCTACATCCCGGATACGTTCCGAGATCACCAGTGCGAACCCGTTCCGGTACTTCCGGTGCCACGACCAGTGGCACATCAACATCCGCCAACATCCCCATCAGGAACGAGTTCCAGATGCTGAGCGACGACGAAGAAAACAACAACACCGACGGTAGCAGCACTACCGAAGACGACGATGACGGGCGTGCACGGAAGAAAGTGTCGATGCCAAAAAAGAACAATTCTCCAAAAGAACGTAGACCACCTCCAGTTTTTGTGTTGGACACGTTGGCGGACGATGTTGACGAGTTGCTGGAAGGCCTCGGATATTGTCTGAAAATCGGTAAGTCTGTGCAAGTTTACACTTTTGACGAAAAGAACTTCGACCTGGTTGTGGAGAAATTGAAGCGTCAAAACTTCAAGTTTTACACATTCGACCCCGTGCAGAAGACTGCCGTTAAGGTCGTTTTGCAGGGGTACCAAGACCGCCCGATCTCCGACCTCGAGAAGGACCTCTCGGGTGCTGGAATAACGCCACGTGACATAAAAGTGCTCTCGCGGAAGACTACAGTCACAGGTACACACACACTGTACCTGTTGTACTTCGACCGCGGCACCGTCAAAATTCAAGACCTGCGGCGAACTAAGGCGTTGGACGGGTTTTGGGTAAACTGGCGGTTCTACTCAAAGAACCCGTCGGACGCAGCACAATGCCACCGTTGCCAGAAATTCGGCCACGGCTCGCGGAACTGCAACCTTCCGCCCCGCTGTGTGAAGTGCGGTGAATCACACCTCTCTGAGGCGTGTGCACTGCCGTGCAAAGCGAACTTGGGGGACAAGACAGAGCAAACGAAGGCGCGCATCAAGTGCGCCAACTGCGGAGGTAACCATACCAGCAACTACCGTGGATGCAGCGCACGGAAAAACTACCTCGAGGAGCAGGAAAAGAGGAAGAAGAAAGCAGCAGCGTCCCACCCTCCTCAGCGAAGTACGAGCGCAACCGTGCTGGCAGCTGGTCATCGTACGGTTCCAGCGGACAACTCAGCGTTCCCTCCTGGATGGGGGCGATCGTTCGCCAGCGTGGTCGCTGCCGGCAGTGGCAATACGGCCCAGCAAGAAGTTACCGGAGAAGATCTCTTTACCCTGCCAGAGTTCTTTGCTCTCGCAGGGGAGATGATGACGCGGTTTCGGACCTGCCGTAACAAGCGGAGCAATTCCTGGCCCTTGGGGAGCTGATGATCAAGCACATCTATAAAGGATAAAAACTGTGATCTAGTTTTAAGCTTTTTCTATTTCTATACCATTTCTCTTGCAATTTTAGCAAGTTTTTTTTTTTATTTTTTTTTCTTACTCTTGGTGACACCTTTATTTACAAGAAATAACTGTTCCAAAATGGATTATGATGTAACACACAGCTGTAAGGAACTCCAAAACTCTGTTATGTACCTCAAAAGAACTTATTGTATCTTGATTATTCACCAATAAAACCGAATTGAATTGAATTGAATTATTTATATAGAGAGAGGAAGATGTTTTCATCATTTTTTTTAATTCACCTCTCATAAGCCCTCAAGTAAAAGGCCCTTTTTAACGGTTTGAATATCAGACTTGCCGATTTTGAATTATTTTTTTAAATATTTTTCGGGAATTTATTAAATTAAGCTATTATTTTGTGCATTCAAATATTTATAAAGTATCTTAAAGTCAAATCGAAAATTAACAACTGGTTAAGAACTGACAAATATACTTGTTATCGGAGGACCACTAATGGACAACATGCCCTGAAAGAAATCTGAAAACTTTTCCCCCCGCTCTCGGGATTAAGGGTGGACAAATTAAATCTTCTAACGTGCCAAAGATGTCGAAAGTTTGGCTGACTTTTACACTTGTGCTTTTCTCTTTCTCGTTTTTTTTATTTTCTTCACTCTCTTTATCCTCTTATCTCGCCTGATAATGTTTCGGGATGACATCCACCAACCAACGAAACCGACCCTCGCACGACGACCAGGTACTTGATGTCGGAGGACAATCCCATCATGGCCCACAGCAAGCTGGACCTGTGCGACGATATGGATCAGCCGATGTCGCACTACTTCATCAACTCGTCGCACAACACCTACCTGACCGGGCACCAGCTGACGGGGAAAAGTTCCGTCGAGATCTACCGCCAGAGTTTGCTCGCCGGGTGCAGGTTAGTGGCATCTAGCTGGTAGATGATACTCTCTGATGAACTCGATAAAAACAGCAGCAGCAGTAGTGGGAACTTCTTAATTGGCGTGAAAATTGTCGTGAAAGTTTGGCACTTGATTTGTGCAACATCGTGCAACTACGAGTTTTTTGTTCAACTAATTAGAATTTTCACGAATAGTCTTAAAGTGTTTTTGAGGGTGGTTAATTTGTATGTTACAGGGCATCAATTTAGAAAATTACAGTTGGTTAAACAAAAGCAAACAGTAGAATAAACTTTCAACTCTGCTACCCAGACTTTTTACAAGAATACAAAAAAATAACGTCGTTTCGTTGGACAACGACGTCTACTCGCCCGTAGCTAATGCACTTTTTTTTGCAAATTTGTTTCTCAAAGTAAAACAACCTTTAAAAAAAGCAAAAACTTTGTTGCTGACGACACTGACGAACCAGCATTCTACCGAAAGATAAGCAATTTTCGTTGGTCTTTACCTCTTTTCACTGCTGCTGCTGTTGCTGTTTTCTCGGCAACTAATTAAAAAGTGCGCAATTTTGGGAAATTTCGCTGACAAGTTATTTCGTTTCATCAGATGCGTCGAGCTGGACTTTTGGAACAGCCGCACCGAGGAGCCGGTGATCGTCCACGGGTACACGTTCGTGCCGGAGATTTGCGCCAAAGACGTACTAGAAGCAATAGCTGAAACAGCATTCAAGACATCCGATTTTCCTGTGATATTGAGTTTCGAGAACCACTGCAACCCGAGGCAGCAGGTAATGTAGTGCAAGCTGCTGTTAATCGCAAAGCTTAAATATCCCCTAACTAACGAAATTCCCCCCTCTTCCTCCCCGCAGGCCAAAATAGCAAACTACTGTCGTGATATTTTTGGAGATATGTTACTAGATAGGCCCCTAGATTCCCACCCGCTCGAGTCCGGCCTGGATCTGCCCCCGCCGGCGGCACTCAAGCGAAAAATCATCATTAAGAATAAGAAGAAGCACCACCACCACCATCATCACCACAAAAAAGGGGGCGGCCAAGGCGGCACGGGTGGCGTGACCAGTCCGACGGCGGCGGCGATGGCTGGGGCCGCCGGTGCCATTGCACCGGGTGTGGCCGGACAAACGAACGCCGCCGCCGCCGTCAGCAATAATGGAGCAGCCAACACCACGTCGGCGATGGCCACGGCAGCGGCCAGTCTCATCACCACCGGCAGTGGCAGCTTCAGTGCAGCAGGTATGTGCAAGCGCTATAACACACACACACCCGCATCTTTCGTTAAGGAGGACGTCCCTTAAGGACGTTGCCGGGATTAAATGGGCGAGAAAATTTTCTTCAAATTATCCTGGCACATGAGGATTGTATGGGAGCAATTCAACTGAGACGCGGCATATCAAATTGAAGATGTCAAAACAGTTTATTAAAAAATCGTAAAAAGGCACTTATGATGCCCAGAAAAAAATAACCCCTGCCTCACAACAGCACTGCCGTTCTACGCATAATTGTCCCATGTTCAAAAAAGGGCAACTGAGAAAAACGCGATTGAAAATTTTCAACCGTTTTCTGTGTTTCTACGCATAATTGTCCCGTGGGTCCCTATCCGCCCTATATGTCCCTAATCACCCCGGTTAACATTTTAACAAACTTATTTGTAATCCTCTTGCAGGTAAACAGGTAAACAAGATAAAATACTTCGTAAAACTCATGATTTTGTGATAGAAAATACTTGGTGGGACAATTATGCGTAGAATTTCAACGATGGGACAAACAGACTTGGTGTTGTTTTCAATGATTTTCTGAACAAAGTACTAGATTTTATGTGTTTTTCTGAAAGTATACGTAAAACTAAACTTAAAAATGATGGAAAGTCAGAATCGTCTAAAAATGAAATGGGACAATTATGCGTAGAACGGCAGAGCAGCTGTGCCAAAAATTCCTATTTTTAATTCCTAAAAAGGCCGTTGCAAATATTTTTCAAAGTTTATGTCCCCCCCTCTTCCCCCCTACCCCCTTCAAAGTTGGCCAGAATAATCAGGGGGCAAAAAAAATATTTTTTCGAAAAACTTCAAAATTTATTCAGTTAAAATGCATTTTACCGCGTTTATAACCATATTTAGCATGTTTGAACTCCTTTGAAAACATTTGAAATGTTCATGAAATACCAATGTACAGTACAGTCATCCCACATATTCGGAACACCCACAAATTCGGAACACTTTTGTGATAATTTGTCAATAGCATGCCAAATGCAGCTTTTCTCTCGACCCAACTATTTTTAGTACCTTTATTTGGACATTTTCTTGCAATTTCCCTAGTAAAAATAGTACTTTTTGAACACAAAACTTCACTTCAATACTATTTTATCCATAGCAGCAAAACACTGCCTCCAAATTGCCTGTTCCATGATTGTGGGATGTTATTGTGCCTCCCACAATAGTGGAACACCTGAATTCAACTGATATTTTCACACAAAAAGTTATCATACCATGGACAAAACATCACTAAGCTTGAGTTTCACTGGTTGCATAGTGTGAAGTCATTATTTTGTTACAAATGTGTACTCCTGGAGAGATCCAAAGTTTGTTTACATCCGTAAGAAAAAAGTGTTCCAAATTTGTGGATTTCAAGGGTCAAACTTTTTCTTCAAAAACTTGATATAAAAGTAAAAATTTGCAGTTGTTCGATACAGCATTCGAAAGATCGCATGAAAAGCTTTCAAATAAAGGTAAAAGCGAATCAATAAGTTCAATTACCGATTTGCTATGATTTTTTGAACATTGGCCGATCTGTAAACTGTTCCGAATATGAGGGATGACTGTACCACAAAAAGTTTTTTTTTTGCGAAAAAAAAATCCGTCAATACCTCGATATTTTCAAAACTAATGATTGGAAAGCAACTGTACGCCTGTAAAATGCATTTTAAAACACTATTTTCATCCAAATGTTGAAACCTAGGCTTGTAATTTCAATTTTTATATATTTTTTTATTTTTTTTTTTTTGCCCCCCCCCCTTCCCCCCCTCAGTTTTGGTCAGAGCCGAGGGACATAAACTTCAAAAAATATTTAATAATTTTACAGCTTTGGTTTGTTCGACAAAGTTTTAGAGCATTAAATTCCCAATGAGAATTTCGCCTTTGGGAATATTTGGAAGGGAGTAGAGCACAAATAGTATGATAATTCTTTTTTTTTTTTTTTAATATGTGGGTCACGTGGCGCAGGGGTAGCGGCTTCGGCTGCCGATCCCGATGATGCTATGAGACGCGGGTTCGATTCCCGCCTTATCCACTGAGCTTCTATCGGATGGTGAAGTAAAACGTCGGTCCCGGTTTCTCCTGTCTCGTCAGAGGCGCTGGAGCAGAAATCCCACGTTAGAGGAAGGCCATGCCCCGGGGGGCGTAGTGCCAATAGTTTCGTTTCGTTTTTTTAAATATATTTTTTAGATTTTTTTTCATACAACCTTCACCATCGAGTATGAGTAAATGATGACCGATTTTGCTCATATTTTGCCAAGAGTCCTAACAAAGCTTACGGAACAATATTCAGCTTGTGAAACGAGGAAATCCCATGTTCTGGGCACTCTAATAAGCACTCATTGCATAAGATTGAAAAACGGCTAGAAAGCACACGAGTGAGATTAAAACCTCGAAAACTGGTCAAAACCGAAATAAGTGCGGGATTTTTCAAAAACCGAGAATTCCCAAATCCCGGAATTTATGATATTTTTTCCCGGGAATTCTCGGAATTAAAAAAAATACTAAAAATTTAAAGGACAAAATTGGTCTGGAAATTTGAATTGTATGTGGAAATAGATGATCAGTTGATTACTTAGTAATCAATAAGAATTTTATGGCATTAACTTTATTTCAGCATTCATTAGGCTTGTGAGGGAAAATTATTAAAATTTTAGATTACAGATCCGCAAAATGCCTACAGCTATAACTATAGCGCTTCAAATATTTTCTGTTAAATTTTATATATTTTTGAAAAGACTGCAAGCTCATGAGTAAAAAAAAATAATAATATCATATTTTATTATTCTTCATCAAACACCGGCATTTGTGACAAATCAGGAAAAAAAATATCGATTTAAGACAGCTGTTTAAGCCAATTTTTTGCAAAATGTTTTGATTGTTTTTATTAATGTCAGTCATTTAGAAATTGGTGTACTAATTGTTTTGTTCTGTTCCTGTACAAAACAATAAGTACACCAATTTCTCAATTTATTGCTCTAAAATATCAGAATGCAGTCCCGATTTTCCCCAGTTAAAGGTTATGATTTAAAGGTAATTTGTAAAATATTTGTATATGAGCAGTTCTCTACGGAATCGGTCTTTTTTCTTTAATTTTAATTTTTGTATTTTTTAATCCGGCTGAAACTTTTTTGGTGCCTTCGGTATGCCCAAAGAAGCCATTTTGCATCATTAGTTTGTCCATATAATTTTCCATACAAATTTGGCAGCTGTTGATACAAAAATGATATGTGAAAATTCAAAAATCTGTAACTTTTGAAGGAATTTTTTGATCGAGTTGGTGTCTTCGGCAAAGTTGTAGGTATGGATATGGACTACACTGAAAAAAAATGCTACACGGTAAAAAAAAATTCTGGTGATTTTTTATTTAACTTTTTGTCACTAAAACTTGATTTGCAAAAAAAGACTATTTTTTTTTTATTTTTTGATATGTTTTAGAGGACATAAAATGCCAACTTTTCAGAAATTTCCAGAATGGGCAAAAAATCTTTGACCAAGTTATGATTTTTTGAATCAATACTGATTTTTTCAAAAAATCGAAATATCGGTCGCAAAAATTTTTCAACTTCATTTTTCGATGTAAAATCGAATTTGCAATCAAAAAGTACTTCAGTGAATTTTTGATAAAGTGCACCGTTTTCAAGTTATAGCCATTTTTAGGTAACTTTTTTGAAAATAGTCGCAGTTTTTCATTTTTTATAATTAGTGCCCATGTTTGCCCACCTTTGAAAAAAATATTTTTGAAAAGCTGAGAAAATTCTCTATATTTTGTTTCTTCGGACTTTGTTGATGCGACCCATAGTTGCTGAGATATTGCTATGCAAAGGCTAAAAAATAGGAAAATTGATGTTTTCTAAGTCTCACCCAAACAACCCAACATTTTCTAATGTCGATATCTCAGCAACTATAGGTCCGATTTACAATGTTAAAACATGAAACATTCGTGAAATTTTCCAATCTTTTCGAAAAAAATATTTTCAAAAATTTTAAATCAAGACTAACATTTCAAATGGGCGTAATATTGAATGTTTGGCCCGTTTAAAATGTTAGTCTTGATTTTAAATTTTTGAAAATATTTTTTTCGAAAAGATCGGAAAATTTCACGAATGTTTCATGTTTTAACATTGTTAATCGGACCTATAGTTGCTGAGATATCGACATTAGAAAATGGTGGGTTGTTTGGGTGAGACTTAGAAAACATCAATTTTCCTATTTTTTAGCCTTTGCATAGCAATATCTCAGCAATTATGGGTCGCATCAACAAAGTTCAATAAAGCAAAGTATAGAGAATTTTCTCAGCTTTTCAAAAATATTTTTTTCAAAGGTGGGCAAACATGGGCACTAATTTTAAAAAATGAAAAACTGCGACTATTTTCAAAAAAGTTACCTAAAAATGGCTATAACTTGAAAACGGTGCACTTTATCAAAAATTCACTAAAGTACTTTTTGATTGCAAATTCGATTTTACATCGAAAAATGAAGTTGAAAAATTTTTGCGACCGATATTTCGATTTTTGGAAAAAATCAGTATTGATTCAAAAAATCATAACTCGGTCAAAGATTTTTTGCCCATTCTGGAAATTTCTGAAAAGTTGGCATTTTATGTCCTCTAAAACATATCAAAAAATAAAAAAAAATAAAGATAGTGTTTTTTGCAAATCAAGTTTTAGTGACAAAAAGTTAAATAAAAAATCACCAAAATTTTTTTTACCGTGTATAATTTTTTTTCAGTGTAGTCCATATCCATACCTACAACTTTGTCGAAGACACCAACTCGATCAAAAAATTCCTTCAAAAGATACAGATTTTTGAATTTTCACATATCATTTTGGAATGGACAGCTGCCAAATTTGTATGGAAAATTATATGGACAAACTAATGATGCAAATTGGTTTCTTTGGGCATACCGAAGGCACCAAAAAAGTTTCAGCTGGATAAAAAAATACAAAAAAAAATCGAATGACCGAAAACTCAGAGAATTGCTCATATGAAATTGTATACGTTATTTGTTTTTTTTTAGACATTCAAAAGATTTGGTTGTAGCTTTTTATATGAAAATATATATATGAGTAATTCCAGGTCAACTGAGTACACTTTTGGACTCGACCTTCACCGATTTGGATCAAACTTGGAGGGAACGTTCATCTATTGCCCTCTTTTTTGACGATTTTCTTAAAAAACTTTTTTTCTTTTAATCATAATCATTTCAATTCAATGGGATTCAAATTAAATAAGTTTCTTATTATTTTATTTCTTTTATTTATTTATTTTTATATGCCATGACTTCAAAAGCTTGAAATGTCTTTAAAACTGTCTAAAAAAACGAGAAGCGAATTTAATATATTTATTCAAGTTTAAAATCAAAAATAAACGTAAATATAATACCAATTCTTTTTTTCAATTCATAAAAATTAAAAAAAGATATTTAAAGCGCAAGGTATTTTGCGGATCTAAAAACGAAAATTTTAGCGGGGGTCGTTAAAATGGATTGCTTTGCTTTTTTAAATCCAAAGCACAACAAAAAAAATCTTTTTGGCTATCTAAAAATTGCTAACTAATTCTATGATTTTTTGCATGGAAAACATAACAAATATAATGAAAACATTGATTGTATGACTATTTCATAAATTTCCCGGGATCCCAGGAATTCCCGGGATTTGAAAATATTTTTCCCGTTTCCCGGGAAAATTGGATGCCCCACCTAAAATCAACACATTTTTACATAGTTACAATTTGTAACTTATAAAAAATACGTAAATTCAAAATTAAAAAATATATACATATTTCTAAGCGAAAAAATACCTCTCTGGGTTATTGCTGTTTCTAACAATACATTAAATTTCCCAAAAGAAATATCTCAATTTTTATCAATTGAATAACGGAAACTGGCAGCAGTTTAAAACCCATTTTTAATCTTTGTTTTGTTAAAAAAAAGTTGTTGTTTAAATTTTGAGCACTTCATCAAATTTAACATAAAAGTTTCTAAGGCTAGAAGCTAGAAATCATTAAAAACGTGGCTTAGAGCTCATCCATAAACCACGTGAAAAATTCTCTGAGATTGAAAAAAAAATGTATTCTGTGATTTTCAGTAAACTGTGTGTACTTTTTCTACAAAATACAATACGAATATGGTACGTAAATATTTGAAAATCTGTATGGATCAAAACCACGGAGAGGAGACTTAAAATTCCATAGTAAAATGCCACATGGTTTACTAACGATCTTTTAGTGAAAACTTCGCGAAATGGATGGGGTTGTACTTTTGTAAAATGTATAACAAATCACATTTAATTTCAACATAACTGGTTGTTGACATCAGACATCTATAGAAAAAAACAAGAGTTTCCACATAATTTCAATCAAATTTTCCGCGCAATAACACAGCACAAAATTGGCTTGTTGTCGCCACGTCGTCGTCGTCCCTTGCCTCTGGCTTGTTATTCGAAATAGCAATTTTGAAATGTGCTTGATAAACACATCATCAAGATACAATCTCAACCGCTCATTACACTTATCTTTCCCGGTCGTCAGCCACCGCCGCCAACATCGTCGGAGGGTGGTTCCCTTGATCCTTTTCCACTACACTTGAATCCTTTGCTGAGGGGAAAACCCACAGACGAAACCAACGCCACAGATATTACTATTAGTGCTCGTACTACAACAGCTACTACTACTACTACTAGCTGCCACCAACTTTCTACGGTCTAACGCGATACACATCAGAGAAGAAACTATATTTTCATCCGTATTTTCTCTCTCTCTCTCTTTTTCTTCCTTTCCCTCACCACGTTCTGCTTGTGCATTACGCCAACATCCTTTCGGGAATTGCCAGCCGGTGCAAGCTTACAACTGCAACAGAGCCAACAGCAGCAGCAGCAAGAGGAAAACACTTCCAGTGCACCACCGTCACCGCTACCACTAGCATCAAGCACCACCACCACAACCAACGGCAACATCAACAATAGCACAAGCACCACCAACGCAACAACACAAGCAATAGTGACCGGAAACGGGGACGTGACGCACCATGCACCTCCACTGCAGGTACTACTCCTTAACTCTATTCGCGAGGGCGTAAATAGTAGAGCAAATAACTTTCAGATTATGGTCCTACTCGTACACCCTTTTTGAAACGGAACTTTTGCAACTCGCACAAAGAACGGTGAAAGTGTATCGTAGTTGGAATGATTCGCAAGGGAGAAATTTATCAAAATTGTGCACAGCAGTTGGTTGTATAATAGTTCCATTTTTCGGTAAAGAAATTGTTAGACGGGCATTTTATACAGTTTGACTGAACAATGTTTCAATGATATTTTGTTGTTGTTTTTTTTAGGGCAACTCTTTTGTGATTATTTTTTCAGTATACACTGTAAACTGAGGTGACATTGATAGGCTGAAGATTTTGTTTGCAAAATGAAAAATACGAATTGAATACTAACCGAATGGTATATAATCGTACTGAGTTTGGTAGATAAGTGTTCCACGAACTACAGAAAAAATAACAAAAAATAAAAATAATTAATAGAAATTTCAAAAGTATGTTAACTAGTATCATGAAAATATTTAAATGCTCTCGAAGTCTCATGTTTTCTTTAATGCAAACGAGGTCAAATCGGAAAAAGTACTGCATTATAGGATTATTTGGTTAATTTTACACTAAGAACAGATAATGTTAGTTTCTAGGGTACAATTTTTAAGTTTTATTGCAGCGTTTCTCAACCGGTGAGGAATCCCCCTGGAGGAAATTTGGTTATTCTTGCAGGGGAATGACGATGTTATAGAAATCCAATGCGTTTTGCCTTCCTGACTGAGGTAAGGCTATAATCCTGCTCTAAAAATGAACTTTTCACAGAAAGCTCGTAGTCCCACCTTCATGTTTACCTATCGACTCAGAATAAAAACCTGAACAAATATCTGTGTGTATGTGACCAAAATTCTCACTGAGTTTTTTCAGCACTGGCTGAACTAGAGCGTCCAATTTCCCGGGGTTACAAATTTCCCGGGAAACGGGAAATTTTAAATTTATTGAAAATTGTTCTAATTTTTGGTGCTTAATCATATTTTGCATATAAACTGAATGGGACAGGGACTTGTTTAAATGTTTAAAATAAGTGTAAAGATCAACTAATTGCTTGACTGCATATAAAAATTCATACAACTACAAGAAAATGTATATTTTTCTAATTTGGTAAGATCAGACCGTACAATAAATCAAAAAATTATATCTGGTATTTTTTGTTGTTTTCATCAAAGTTTCTTACTGTCCAAAGTAAGTAAAATGAATCCATACTCCACAATTTTAAAATTTCTTTAAAACTTGCCCTTGTAACCAGTTTGTGAGAGTATGGTTTGGCACGCGAATAAAATCATTCACAAAATGGTTAAGCTTGTTAGTTTTTGCTTAAAAATCTAACTCCTCGCTTTTTTTTAACAACTCAATTTTTTCAAATATTTGGAGCAAGTTTTTAAACAATTTTTGCATTTTTCGGGCACCTCTTAAACAACACAAAGTAGTTTTTCAATGATTTTTTGATGGTTTTTAACACTTGGTTTTCCGGTTTATAATTGACTTCTGTTGAACGTTTTTTCATAGAACGGAAACATGATTCAAATTATACGATAAATTGTCATCATCCCACTACCACTCTTCGATTTTTTTCATGTTAAACCTTCTAACACCCATTGTTGCAACAGTGCTCCATAATACTTTTACTTCAAATTGAAATTTTTTGAACAAATTGAAGTAATTCTTCTTGCAAAAACCTATTTGAAATATTTAATGATAGTAATTCAATTTTCATCTAATTTAATCATGGTAAACAAAAACGTAATCAATCTCAATTTTGCTTTGGCGTTAAAGGATTTAAATATTATTTATACTATATCCAATTATTCTTTAAAAAGTTTATCTGGATTGTAAAAGTTTATTTTCATTTAGCAAGGTCTATTTCCAGTTGCTTCAGAAACTAATATTATCATAATATAATATTGAGCAATTCCATGCCAAATAGGGAATCGGTTGTACCCGACCCTCTCCGATTTCAATGAAACTTTGTAGACATGTTATCCTACGCTTATATAAGCCATTTTTATGTATATGGAGCCAGTTCCACACGATAATGACATTTGAGAAGGGCGTAAGTGTTTTAAATATTTTTGTAATTCGGAATATAAATATTTCTGTATCTCGAAGCCGTTGCATCGTATCAAAAAGTGGTCATAGACAAACTTGTAGGAAATTTGACGGGCTTTTCGATAAAAATACACTGAAAGAAAAAAACACTCAACTTTTATGAGATTTTTTGATTTTTAAGTTTAAAAAACAAATTTGAGGGGGAGCCCACGATTTTTTTTCGTTCAAAATTTTTATGAAGATAGCCTAAGATGTTACAAAAAGACTCACGAAAAATGCAGGATGGAGCATCTCACCTAAAAAAATACAAAAATCATTTACTGAAACTGTTTTTTTGAAAAGTGCTCTAAACGTCAAAATTTTCAAAATCCGAATACGGGAATCGATTTTCCAGACAATTTTACATAAAAGTCTCCATATTGACCATTGTCCTAAGTCCAATCCTTGTGAAGTTACAGCGGTTTTAAAAATAAAAATGTTGAAAAAATGGTTTTTTGATGGTTTTTGGCAATTTCTATATGACCGACTTGATCTTTCAGTCTCGAAAATATTTTTACCGGAAAGCTCTTCCAATTTCCCATAAGTTTGTCTTTGACCACATTTCAATTGGATGCATGGGCTAACAGATATAAGCTAATTTACTATCCAGGTTACTATACTACACTGAAAAAATATTATGTTTTCAGTTATGAGCAATGTAATTATATCTTGCTTATGGGTCATTCCAGGTCAACTGAGTACACTTTTGGACTCGACCTTCACCGATTTGGACCAAACTTGGAGGGAACGTTTATCTATCGATAGTTAACAGAAATCCCTAGTTTGGTGCTGATTGGACCATCCCTCTATTTTTGGCACCGCCCTCTTTTTTGGCGATTTTCTAAAAAACTTTTTTTTCTTTTAATCATAACTTTGCAACTATTTGAGCAAAAGACTTTCTACAGGTTGCATTTTATAGAAAATTGTCCAAGGAATTCGATAAAAATAAAATTTTAACCCTTAAATGTCCACTTATATTATATTTTAACGTTTTAAGTATAAAAACTCAGTTTTGACCAATTGATTATATTTTTATTTTTTTTATTTTATCGCCATCGTGTTCCCCGGACAATTTTACATAATAATCAATATTGACTTCAAACTAAAATGAACTATTGGCGAGATACAGCGATTTTACTGAAAAAAGTTTGATTTTGCACTGCACTCTGTCCTATGAATTCAAATCCGAAATAAGCTTTTCACATATAAAAACCGAATTGTGCGAGATTCATTCCTTTTTGTTGAAAAGTACACCTTGAACTTCCGAGTGCTGCACAAAATCAAACTTTTTTCAGTAAAATCGCTGTATCTCGTCAATAGTTCATTTTAGTTTGAAGTCTACATTGATTATTATGTAAAATTGTCCGGGAAACACGATGGTGATAAAATAAAACAAATAAAAATATAAGCAATTGGTCAAAACTGAATTTTTATACTTAAAACGATAAAATATAATATAAGTGGGCATTTAAGGGTTAAAATTTTATTTTTATCGAATTCCTTGGACAATTTTCTATAAAATGCAACCTGTAGAAAGTCTTTTGCTCAAATAGTTGCAAAGTTATGATTAAAAGAAAAAAAAGTTTTTTAGAAAATCGCCAAAAAAGAGGGCGGTGCCAAAAATAGAGGGATGGTCCAATCAGCACCAAACTTGGGAATTCTGTTAACTATCGATAGATAAACGTTCCCTCCAAGTTTGGTCCAAATCGGTGAAGGTCGAGTCCAAAAGTGTACTCAGTTGACCTGGAATGACCCATAAGCAAGATATAATTACATTGCTCATAACTGAAAACATAATATTTTTTCAGTGTAGTATAGTAACCTGGATAGTAAATTAGCTTATATCTGTTAGCCCATGCATCCAATTGAAATGTGGTCAAAGACAAACTTATGGGAAATTGGAAGAGCTTTCCGGTAAAAATATTTTCGAGACTGAAAGATCAAGTCGGTCATATAGAAATTGCCAAAAACCATCAAAAAACCATTTTTTCAACATTTTTATTTTTAAAACCGCTGTAACTTCACAAGGATTGGACTTAGGACAATGGTCAATATGGAGACTTTTATGTAAAATTGTCTGGAAAATCGATTCCCGTATTCGGATTTTGAAAATTTTGACGTTTAGAGCACTTTTCAAAAAAACAGTTTCAATAAATGATTTTTGTATTTTTTTAGGTGAGATGCTCCATCCTGCATTTTTCGTGAGTCTTTTTGTAACATCTTAGGCTATCTTCACAAAAATTTTGAACGAAAAAAAATCGTGGGCTCCCCCTCAAATTTGTTTTTTATACTTAAAAATCAAAAAATCTCATAAAAGTTGAGTGTTTTTTTCTTTCAGTGTATTTTTATCGAAAAGCCCGTCAAATTTCCTACAAGTTTGTCTTTGACCACTTTTTGATACAATGCAACGGCTTCGAGATACAGAAATATTTATATTCCGAATTACAAAAATATTTAAAACACTTACGCCCTTCTCAAATGTAATTATAGTGTGGAACTGGCTCCATATACATAAAAATGGCTTATATAAGCGTAGGATAACATGTCTACAAAGTTTCATTGAAATCGGAGAGGGTCAAGAAAAAAGTACCTGAAAAATTCCTGTTTTGGGCTGGAATTGCTCTATTATTCTTAATTTTTTGTAGAGCATTTTTTTTTAAATTGGATCCAAAAAATGAAGAAATTGTATACTTCCGTTTGAATTTCGGGAATTCCAGGGAAATTTAAAAATTTCCCGGGAAACGGGAAATATTTTTTCACGGGAAATCCCGGGAAATTGGACGCTCTAGGCTGAACCGATTTTGGTCAAACCAGTTGTATTCCCATACCAGTTGTAGGTCCCTTACGTACCTATTGATTTTTATAAAGTATCGATATGAAGTTCAAAAGTTATGTATAAAAATGTGTTTTTGTATTTATCCGGATGTGGAATAAGTGACCAGAAATCGATTCAAATGTCGTCATGTTATACATCGTTGGTTAGGTAATTGCAAGACTTTTCCAACGAGGCCGAAACATTGAAGATCTGGCAACCCTGTGTCTAGTTATGATATTTGTGTACTTTTTTTGCGGATTTTAAGAAAAACTAGATGAAATTTGTGTCCAAACCCATCGAATCACTAATAGTTGGTAAAGAGTGAGGAAGGCACTTGGATGGATTAAGGTAGTTTTTGTAAAAAATATCAATCTGTATCGGTACTATTTGTGAATCTTCAAAGCTCACACTTTTATCATATATGTGAATTTCTTTGATAAAATAAATACAACAGTAATTTTTATTGTCTATGATTTCATCCATGCGAGTGTTTTCAAAATAAAGCTGACAAAAACTTAAATTCAATTAATGTTTATTTAAAAAAATAGAATTTCTTGAAATTGTTTATTGTTGTTATACTTTCACATTATTTGATATAGTTTTCAAAAATCAGGCGCACTTATTTTTAATGAATTCAAGCTTGTTTTTTTTTGTCTGTTTTTTTTTTGGGTTTTGCATTCCATTAAATATAATTAAGTACAGTCATCCCACATATTCGGAACACCCACAAATTCGGAACACTTATGTGGTAATTTGTCACTAGGATGCAAAATGTAACTTTTCTGTCGTCCCTGCTATTTTTAGGACCTTTATTTGAACATTCTCTTCCTATTTCACTAGTAAAAATAGTACTTTTTGAACAAAAAAAAACTCATTTCAAGACTATTTTATCCAGAGCAGCAAAACACTGCCTCCAAATTGCCTGTTCCATAATTGTGGGATGTTATTGTGCCTCCCACAATTGTGGAACACCTGAATTTAATTGATATTTTCACTAATAAAAATATCAGACCATGTTTAAAACATCACTAAGCTTGAGTTTTATTGGTTTCAGAGTGTGAAGTAATTTTTTTGTAAAAAATGTGTACTCCTGGAGAGAAAAAAAGTTTGTTTACATCGTAAGAAAAAAGTGTTCCGAATTTGTGGATTTCAAGGGTCAATGTTTTTCTTTAAAAACTTGATATAAAACGTAAAAATGTACAGCAAGTCTATACATCAATCGAAAGATCGCAAGAAAAGCTTTCTTATGAAGGAAAAAGCAAATCATTATGTTCAATTATCGATTTTCTATGATTTGTTGAACATTGGCAGATCTGTAAACTGTTCCGAATATGAGGGATGACTGTAATGAAAAATCGTGCTTCAAGCTTATTTAAATAGTTGCGAGTGCATAAAAAAATGTGATCAATTTAGTCATTCTGCTAACATAAATGCCATAATTATGACATTTGTGTAATGATACTAATAAGTTGGATGGATCAATAAAGGTTGAAAAACACCGTTTTATTGAAACAAAAGTCAAAATATATTAAGATTTATAAACATTTTCAGTAAAACAATGATTAAAGAAAATTTGTATTTTTTAAATCATTCTACAAAATTGGTTTTAGTGGCAACAAAGATTGATATTTTTATGAAAATATCAATTTCTTTTCTGATTTGATCTAATTTTGATCAAACTTGTAAAATTTACTCAATTTCAAATTCATAAAAAAAAGTGATTAGAAGTTAAAAATCTTAGTTGATCATTTCATTTTTTTCCAAATGAAACATTACAAGTAACCAGTTAGAATATCTACAAAATTTCACAAAATTGAATTTCTATATATTTTGTTACAATGAATATTTTGTATCAGGGTTTGTATTATTCATCTTGAACCACTGATTAATTTTTCAACAACTTTACACAATAACTCTAAAAAAATAATCGAGAATAATAAATTTCGAGGCATGCCAATTACAAAACCTCGGAATTTGCTTGAAATAAATAGCTTCCATGGCCGAGCTTCCATGGCCGTGAGGTTACGGGTTTCGCCTTGTAAGCGGAAGGTGATGGGTTCGATTCCTGTCTGGCTCGGCAAAGTCAGATCCCTTTAAAGAGCAAATCTGCTCACTGGGAATACTGACCGGTAGGGGATAAGTTTCGACTAACGGCGTGTTGGGTTTCCAATCCAGAGGTCGTGAGTTCGATTCTCGTACCGGGATGATGAAGTAAAACAAAGGGTTTTTTTGAAAATTGACGAAAACCTACGAACTATGGTAAAAGGTAACAAAAAGAAGTAGTGGTCCGATTCCATTATGCTGAAAATTTGTATTTTTCGCTGTTTTGATGATATAAAAAGTTCCACCAAATTTGAACAGAGAATGCTCACTTCAAGTGATGTGCCGCTTCATACGGAATGACCCATATTAAATGTGTTTTAACACATCTTAAAATGGATAACTTTTTATGTCCTACTTGAAATCCTCGCTCCACGTCATCCACATATCCATATTAATGCTTCAATCTTTCATCTCTCTCCCCCCAAAACGCGACCGCACAGCAAATCCGTCAAAGTTCAAAGGAAAGCACCGGCTCGTCGGACACGGACAGCTCGAGCGACGACGAGTCGATGCCGGGGGCCGTGGTCGGCCCGATTGGATCCACCGAGGCGGACAAGGTGCCGCAGACCAAAGAGACTGAAGCGGGCGCGGAGATTTCCGCCCTCGTCAACTACGTGCAGCCGGTTCACTTTAGCAGTTTTGAAAACTCCGAGAGTAAGTCCTGACGAAATTTGAAGAGGAGGATGATTCCAATCTAAACTTTGATTCCCGCCAATTTCAGAAAAGGCCCGCTACTACGAGATGTCGTCGTTCGACGAGAAGCAAGCGACCACCCTGCTGAAGGAGCGCCCGATCGAGTTCGTCAACTACAACAAGCGCCAGCTGTCGCGGGTCTATCCGGCGGGGACACGCTTCGACAGCTCCAACTTTATGCCCCAGGTGAGAAAGCGGCGGAGAAAGCGCCATACATGACACCGTCCGTGACGAGTGTGGCTTGGATGGGATGGTAAAGGGTTGGATGGTGTAACCGTCGGGCATAGAGCGTGCGAAAGTTGCCACGTGGTGTGATGTTTGGAGCGTTTGGGGACACCAAGCGGAAACGGATTTGACGAATCGGGACAAGTTTGTTTGGTAGTTTGAGGTCGATGCTTTGAACTTTAAATCACCAATTTGAAATTCGATTGAACCAAGATTTACTGAGTCCTATCAACTTTGAAATACACTGCGTCCCCATGGTTTTTAGAAGCTCATTTCATGTATTATGCTTCTCCATGGAAATGATATTTTGCTCGTAGTTTAGAGTAAAACAAATTTTATTAAATTTTTCTGATTACGATTATGTCCTTTTTTCTTAGACAAAAATATAGGAAATATTCTAAAATTTTCAAATGAATATTTTTCGTATTTGCAAAATTTTCTCATAAATTAAACTTGAAGGACTTTCCTCGAAAACGGTGCACTTTATCAAAACTTCTGTTAAGAGGCAGATTTTGTAAATTTTGCCCAGTTTGTTTAGAGGTCGTATCGAGGTATTTCGATTTGGATGAAACTCTCAGCGATTGTTTGACTATACATGAGATGAACTCATACCAAATATGAGTCCTCTACGACAAAGGGACGTGGGGTAAAACGGGCATTGAAGTTTGAAGTCCAAAAATAATAATTTGCTCGTATTTTTGTAAAACTTGATGAAACCCAATTCTCTTTAATTGGTATTTGAAGCACTTCAAAATTTGCCATGCGCAAAGCGGGCTGTCAAACTTTGTTGGCGTTTTTCTCTAAACCCCGAGTTGATTTACGGATGCCACGACATCTCGAGATGGGATGGACCAAATTGGCGGAAATTTGAGGTAAAGACTCTCAAGATGTATCCCGTGTGCATGACGAAAACCCAATTAAAAAAAAATGTTTGAAAAAAACAAAAATCAAAAACTAACGGTTTTTTTACATGAAAAATAAAAAAATATTTTTATCTTTTTGTAAAATAAGGTTTTTGAAAATCGGGCTTCGTCATGCACACGGAATCGGTTTAACGAGTCTTCACTAAAATTTTGAGCCGATTTGGTCAAGACAGTGTTGAGATATCGTGGCACCCGTTTTTTGAAACTGCTAACTTGAAATTGCTATATCTCGGCAATGATGCAAATATCTTCAAATTTGTTTTGTTAGTAGGTGAAAATGTATATTTTAATACCCTGAAACCAGAATTTAAAAAAAAGTTAAAGTGTGTGCTCATACTAACCCCTGACTTTTTTGTCGATATACATGAGTTATAAAGGTCCCATTATGCAAGGGTGGTTTTCTCTAAATTAATTACTCAAAGTGTTGAGTTTGACGGTCCGAAACGTTCTGCTTTTATTGTGATCGAAAAGTCCCCCAGAGCCTCACGCACGAGGTACTGAGGTTTTGCTTACAGAGCATTAATCGAGCTACTTGCTTTAATCGCGGCGAGGTAAACGAAGTTTAGCTATGTTCGCAGTTTGGGTTACTTTTGTCGGCTGTGCTGACGATGTTGGTGGCGTCGATCAATTATGCGGAAAGCAATTTCCGTAACTCTAGTATGTAACCCCTTAACCCTCTAACGCCCAGAGCTGTTTGCTTATCGTAAAAATAGTAAATGGCTAAATTTTGGTACAATATTGCAGGAAATACTTTACTTTGACCCATAAACATCGAATTGGTGCAAAAAAGTTGAATTTGAAGTGGTGCACCAGAGCACCATCAGGAAGATGAGCAACTTTATTTTAAATCACAAAATCTCGTTTTCTTCAAATCTATTGGTTCAGTTGTTTGAAAATGCTTCGAAATGTGTTAAAACTACTTATTCTTTGCTGTAAGACTATATTTCTGAAGTATGAATTACAAATTCAAAAATCTCAGCATTTCTAGATTTCTTTGATTGGCTCATTCAAAACTCACAAACAACAATTTTCATGAAAAATAAGGAAAATAATAAAACCATCGGTCTAATAACAATGTTTTGTCTTGTTTATGAATAGTCAAAATGTTTATAAACTTTTGTTTTGGTAAAAATAAACTTTTTCTGTAATTTAGAAAAAAGTGCTCCTAAATATTTAGTTGCTCATATGCCTAGGTGGTGCTCTGGTGCACCAAATGAAAAAGGTTGAAAAACACTAAAAATTGGTCCAAACTCACAATGTTATTCACAGGGGTTCTTGTCCAAGGTTCAAATGATAGCAAAACATTTTTTGTTTCATAAAATTTTGTGTTTGGTAATTTTTACGGGCTTTTGAAAACAGGTCTTATTTATTTCCCTAAAATTTGCCCATTTTTGTTTACATTTCGTACTGTAACTTTGCTTGTGTTCGACCAAATTTGATAAAATTTGGGGAGATGTTAGTATACATTCTACATGAACACCTGCAACTTAAAGCTCAATGAAAAGTTGTGTCAGTTCCGAGATATTTGAGTTCAAACTTTTGGTGCTCTGGAGTAACCATGGGCGGGAGAGGGTTAAGTCAATTCACCGTTCAAAACAAAAAAAATGAAAAGTGTTACTTTTCGATACTAGTGTTGAAAAGTTCAACTTTTCAGCACCCATTACAGTGCTGAAAAGTAGAACTTTTCAGCACTGGTATTGAAAGGTATAAATTTTCTATTCAGTTATTTTTGGTAGGGAAAAGTAGGCCGTTTCGTTTCTCCAGAAAAATAGGAAAAGTTGACAGTTCCGTCGTGTAACGAGTTTCTTTTCCTATCATTCTCCAATCTCGCACGATGAAACAGCCTTCTTTTATCTACCAACAATAACAAAATCGAATAGAAACTCTTTTCAAAACAAATGCCGAAGTTCTATTTTTTAACACTGAAAAGTTAATTTTCAGATGTTTCAGCACTTTTAATACTTTTCAACATTATTTTGATTTAAACGGCGAATTGCGTTGCGTTACTTATTTTTTACAGCACTTTTCGTATTTATCCAACGAGGTTCACATTTATCGCCTGTACGACTCGTGCTGAAAAAAAAACATCTTTTTGCCATTTGTCACATAAACTACGATTGCAGCATCCAATATATTGCGTAAAAGTCGTAAACATAACTTGACTTGACAAAAATGGTCAAAGTGCTTCAAAAATCGTCATTTTTGAAAAAAAATCTATTTTAAATGGAATGCAAAGCGTCAGTTCCTGTTACTTCCTATCAAGCTCAAATTTGGTATTTGGGCTCAGTACGCCCACTGGAACTAACCCTCGAAGCCCGCCAAGAGGTAATTTTTGTTACATCCTAACAAATAGAGAAGCTTGACTTATAGGACTTTAACAAAAACACTAGAATTGCTCTGAATATGTATTCTCATATAAAAAATTACACGACTTCGACTCCGGTATCCGAAGATTTAGCTATTCCGACTCCACTCCACGTCAAGCTTTTCAGAATTGGTTCTTAAATATGAGACTTAACAACCCTGCTAATTGTCCCTTTTTGTCTCAATCTGCAGTTATTCTGGAACGCCGGCTGCCAACTGGTTGCGCTCAACTACCAAACCCTAGATCTCGCGATGCAGCTCAACCTGGGCCTGTTCGAGTACAACTACCGGTGCGGGTACATGCTGAAGCCGGAGTTTATGCGCCGCAAGGACCGCCGGCTGGACCCGTTCGCCGAGAGTACGGTCGACGGCATCATCGCTGGTACGGTGATCGTGACCGTGCTGTCGGGGCAGTTTCTGACGGACAAGAAGGTCGGCACGTACGTTGAGGTGGACATGTTTGGCCTGCCGGCGGACACGGTGCGGAAAAAATTCCGAACACGGATCGTGCGCGATAACGGAATCAATCCGTGCTACGGCGAGGAGCCGTTCGTTTTCAAGAAGGTGGTGCTCCCGGAGCTGGCCAGCATTCGGATAGCGGCGTACGAGGAGGGTGGGAAGCTGATCGGGCACCGGGTGCTGCCGGTGATTGGACTGTGTCCCGGGCTGAGGCATCTGACGTTGAGGACCGAGGTGGGACAGCCGATCACGCTGGCGACGCTGTTTCTTTCGATTGTCGTGAAGGATTACGTTCCGGATGGATTGTCTGAGCTGGCGGAAGCGCTCGCCAATCCGATCAAGTACCAGAGCGAGCTGGAGAAGCGCTCGGAACAGCTGGCGGTGCTGCAGGAGGACATGGAACCGATCGAGGAAGATTCATGTAAGAGCGATGCGATTATTGATTTACTTTGTGGTAGACAAAATTTAGTTTCAAAATTACACGTTCCGTTTTTGTTTCGTTCAGTTTATTTTTTACCGCTTTTCTACCTCTGTACCAACTTGCAGTTGTGATTGTTTCCCTAGGTCCGCGGAAGGATACACTGAAGACCAGTGACAACGTGACCGGAAGTCCCAAGCACCGGACGAGCATACAACCGCCGTCGACGACCGGCGCCACGGAAAGCAGCACAGACCACGAGCGGGAAACCCCGCTGGAGGTGATCTCCAAGGTGGTGGCCCTACCCGTAGCTCAGTCCTCCGTCGACAGGACCAGCCCAATGCTGGTGAAGCAAGTCACAATCCAACAGCAGCCCACGACAATCCAGGAAAAGCACGACAGCAAAGGACACACGACGGCCGGCGCAGATCACACCATCAGCAAAATCGTAGCCGACCCGTTGGAAAAGATCTTCGAGGACAAACAGGTCCGCAAGAAGCGGGACGCCCTGGAGAAAGAACTGAAAGCACTGAAAAAGAGCCACGACAAGGAAAAGATGAAGCTCACCTCGCAGAAAAGTGGCGACCTAACCGACGGCATCAAAAAGAGCAAATTCGGCATGGGCAACAAGCTGGTGAAGCGGTTCAGCAGTAAAAACATGGCCGACATGAACATCCGGATACCGCCGTGTGTCAATCCGGACGGGGATAATGCGTGTGATAATAGTGCGCATGCCGAGCGGCTCAAGCAGGTTTGTCGCGACCACGCGAGCAGCTATCGGGACGTGTTGGAAAAGTACCATGAGGTGATTTACAACCTGGCCGACGATTTGCTGCGGCAGTCGCAGGAGAACCAGATGAAGCAGATGAAGGTGGGTTGAGCTCAAAACTTCAATGTTTTGTTTCAGAATGACGCAATTTTGTTTCAAGCCTTTAAATTATATATTTGCCTTTGGCTGGTCATACAAGAGTTGTCATGAGCTTGTGAATACAGTCCAGACTGGGTTATCCGAAGGCCTCACACAAATTTCACTTCGGATAATCGTATTTTTTTTCGTGGTCTATTTGTTGATTTTCGAGCTCGAATATGACTCCAACATTATTCTAAATTTTAGAATTTTAAATCCAAAATGGAATAATTTCAGAAAATGCACTCGATAATTTAATACGCAATCAACCACTGAAATTTTACCGAAATGGGGTCGCAGAACTCGAATTTGATGTCAAAAGTAAGGGACCCGTGATTCAATTATTTGAAGTCCCATAACGTAATGATTCGAAATCCGGACACTTAGTACCATATTATTTTTGTTATAGCTGTCAAAAATTCATGTAATAAGTTGGAAATGTAGAAATATCATTAGGATTTAGTATAATCAGTCAGTTTTAAGAGAATGCATGCAAAATATGTCTTTTCTAACAATTTTTCAACAGAATTTGAAAATTAAAAAGACTTGTTGTGCTTCGAATCCCGGACACTGTTAAAAGCTGATTCGAAATCCGGACACTTTTGCTTCGAATTCCGGACACTCGATTTTGCTTATGAATCGCACAAATTTGGACTGAAATGTTAGTGAATGGCATTCTTTAGGTCTCAAATAAGCTGTTAACATCAAAACAATCGATAGTTTATATAAAAAATGGCTACAATTTAAGAAAATCAGAACCACAATTTTCTGCTTTGCCTTCCCTGTGCTTCGGACGCCTATGAAATATTTCCGTTGAAATGTTTCGCATTTTTGGTAAACTTATAATTTTATTTTATTTAATTGTTTTAGCATTAACTACAGCGTTCAAACAAACTTTAAATGAAAGTTGATGTTAGAATTCATCAAATAATACAGTTTTGACATTCATAATGCGATCTTATATCAAAATTATTGATAAAACAAGTTGAAGTGTCCGGGTTTCGGAGCGTCCGGGAATTCGAATCATGACGTTATAAACCTTCCGAAAATCGACCAAATTTTCTGTCGACACTTCTTTTTTTAAGACCACGTTTAGGCCACTCTGTTGATATTTCACGAGTAAAAGTGGTTCATTTTTAAACAAAATACTACACTTAAAGTCTATTTTTTCATGCGCAACAAAAAACTACTTCCAAATGGCTTGTTTCATAAATTTGTGGATTTCAAGGGTCTATGTTTTTCTTCCAAATCATAGAATAAAAATCATTTGAATGATCACAAAAATAAAGATTTTCATTTTTTTTAATTGGACATTCTGTAAACTGTTCCCAACATGAGCGATGATTTAGACCAGGTCACGCCGAGATGGTAGGTATTGCAGATCAATTTACCTAAAAAATATTCGTGGAAAGGTCGCAAGGGGCCTTTTTCAAATATCCGTGTCATAGAAAATATTTTATCGAGGGATTTTAGATTTTTTCCAATTTTAAGTTTTTCAAATATTATGATGGAGGCGCACGATCATTCAGAAAGTTTCGTTTTAGGTAAAGATTTAAAAAGTATCGCGCGCCTCCTTTGAAATTTATAGAAAATTTTAAATATGTAATTAATCAAAAATTCCCAGGTAAAATATTTTCTACATAAAAGAGGCCTCTTAAGCGTCCTTTCCAAGCAGATTTACTTTGGTACTTTGATTTGCAATAATGATCTCCTTCAGCCATGGTGTCCAGGAGTGACCAAAGTATGGCCTCGAACCAAGTGTGGCCTGCAAGATTATGATTTTCTTTTCTGCAGGCCCATTTTGAATGATCATGTAAAATGGCCCAGATGGGTCTGTTAAGTGATTTTACAATTGTTGAAGTTTAGGTTCAGTTGAAGCATTTGTTGTGAACCTTAATATTTTTGATTAATATAAAACGAATGATTCGTCCATACTTTAACTCTATTATACGAAACAAATATGTTGTTGAGAAAACTATGTCATTGATTGATAATAATAAATTTATTCAAAATTTTCATGAAAAAATTCAATTTCTATTTTATTGAAATTGGACGAAAAATTATTGAACAATCTTTTTGATTTATCGTTGGAGCTGCAATTTATTTTTAAATGAAATTACGTCATTAATTTGTCAAAATAAAAATAAAAAAACTGGTACATTCAATTAAATAGTTTTTTTTATCATTTTCACTTTTTTTCTGTGAATTTACGATAGTCTTCATTCACGAAATGTGAATTGCAAATTGAAAAATTGCAATAAAAAAGATTATGATTTTTTTATAATTTTCGGTTTTGTGTATTTTATCAATCCAAAATTCTAGTAATAATTCCAATTTAAATAAAGGTTTTGTTTTTTTTTCTAATAAAATGTTTTTAATGCGATCTTTAAATTTAAATAAAAGAAAAAAAACTCTAGTCTTGTGCTATTTTTTTTAAGAAGCCTTTTTTAAATTTATTTAAGTTTGTTATTTTTACTTCATTAAATCAGCCATCATTTTTCAACTCCCGAAATCTCTGAAACTATTGATTAGATTTTCAATGTTTTAAACATTGAAGAAAAAAAATTCTCTTTTTATAAGATATTAGTTTGAAATTTAAAAATCATATAAAAAATAGTGTTGGTGTTTTCAGCCTCTGCAGAAGATTATTCTTGATTTTAAAACTTCAATATTATTAATAAAATAGATCAGAAAATTTCACAAATGTTTTATATACAATGTATATATAACAAAATACAAAGAAGCCAATTTGCGAAAACGTAGGAAATTAATCAAAAAAATAAATTTGTTGTACGAACTTGGTCTACACATTTTTAATATTGACATGAATCGCAAAAATGATTTACAAGCTCAAAATGACCATAACTGAATAAGTTACTTTAAACACGCTGGAAAAACATAATTTCGTGGGGAAAATTTTAAAACATTTCGCAGTTTAAAGAAAAAAATGGTGCAGCAAAAAAAATCACAGCATTCAAGAAATCGACGCTGTCGTGCTCTTTTGCCGTACGTAGCATTTTGACGTTCCGAGAAAAACTCGTTTTCATGTTTGACCTTGAATAAACAAAAACGAGAGAACACAATGTAAACAATAACAAACACGTTTTGTGTTGGTTGACCCTTCTGTGCATTGCCCCGAAGTTTGGTTGAATTTGGTTGCCGGAGTCCCGAGTTATAATAGCAAATGTTTACGGTTGTCGAGCTCGTACGTGCGTCAAACGCGTTCTGACCTGAAATCCCTTTGCCCTTGGTCGCACTTACATATGACAAGTGACAGCAATGCACGGATTTTTTTATGTTTTATTGAATATCTCAGGATTGAAATAAAATTTTGAGGATCTGTGAAGGTCAAAAGGTGAGACATTGTGAGCTGCACAAAATAATATTTTAACAAAATTTGGTCCAAAATGCACAAGTAAGCAAGACAACGACGAAAAGGAGAAGCACAGTTGTTCAAATACTTTTCTCACCTCCGCTCATGAAAATTAACTGACCATGCGTCTCCATGAAACCTTTTTCCCTAACAATACTTCCATGGAGACGCATGATACTTCATTAGAAACTAATTTTCCTCTCGCCACAGACCAACATGGAGCGCGAAACGAGCGAGGTGATGCGACAGCTCCAACTTTCGCGAAAAAACGAAGTCAAACAGCTAGCCCAGGTGCACAAAGACAAGGACGAGTTGGAAAGGTATCATCCTTAATTTTGTTCCGACTGAGTCGAAAATTTTAATTTAATTGGATTTTTTTATAGAATGAAACGCGAAGTGGACTCCACGCTGGTGGAAAAGGGCGTGGCCGAGCGGGTCCGGCTGACGGCCACGTACGAACGCAAACGGGACGAGCTGCAGCGGCAGCACGACCTCGTCAAGCAGGGCCTCGATGATCATCGGGCGAAGGTGACTACTTCCGTTAGGAAGTGAGATTCGATTTATCGATCTATTTTTCCCGTAGGCCAAAGCGATGCTCGACAAGGAGGCGGAATCTCACGCGTGCATTTCGGAGACGTTCCTGGCCCATCTCAACACGAGTGCGAGCACGACCAGCTGCTCGTCGGTGGCCACGCTACCCACCACATCCCTGTCCAGTGGGAATCTGTGCGGCAGTGCAGCTGGCGGTGGCACCATCACCAAATCGGTCTCGACGTCGTCGACGAACGCGCACGGAAACAACGTTAACAATACTC
The DNA here is from genome assembly GCF_016801865.2 of Culex pipiens pallens. Taxonomy (NCBI): domain Eukaryota; kingdom Metazoa; phylum Arthropoda; class Insecta; order Diptera; family Culicidae; genus Culex; species Culex pipiens. Next base: position 33,731,281 of record NC_068938.1, on the reverse strand, counting down.
ACGCCTAGAGGAACTCCTCCTCGCTGGAAGAGGGCGGTGTGATAAGTCGATGCTAGTCATTTAGGAGAAAGAGAAAAGAAAAACAATCAGCAATTTTGGGGAGAAATTTGAAGCACCGGAGAGAGAACCAAACAAAACGACGATTCTATATCCCACACTTTGACTGAAACTCAACTGAAAAAGGAGTAAATTTTGCTTTCGCGGAGTCACGTCGCACGACTCCGCCATTTTGTGTACAAAAAAGGGAATTCCATTTACGTTTTCTGTGACGGAAATTACTGGCCTAATTAGAATTATTTTAAAACATCAACTCTACGAAAAAAAAACAAAAATCCAAACGCTTCGACGCGAGTCGTCACTCGCAGCTTGTGTATTTTCGCGCTCATGTACAGAAATGTGTTTTGTGAAAGAAGTCGTCTAAACATTTTACCACACACGAGTCTGTTTATTATTTTACGATAAACTTTCTTCCCCTCAACAGGAAACCAATAATAACAACAACAAAAAACGCAAGAAGGGAAATTGTAAGGTTAGCGCAAACTTGTACATCCGGAGGGGCTTGGCGGAAACATGTTAACGGGTAAAACAAACAAAACAAAACTGCAAAAATTATCGCAGAAATAGAGAAACAATCAGAGCCGGCACAAATGTTGGAGAGAAGCAACAGTAATAAATAAAAGAAGTAGCTAATAACAAGTATAGACAAATTGGAAACGTAGTATTGGAGAAAATGGAACCCATAATACTTATTGGAGAATCTCATTAGGGTAGCGGGAAAAGAGGATTATTGTTGGGCATGATTTGTGTAACAGAACAATAGAAAATGGGATGGCCATGAAGGAAATGTGTTGGTTGTTCTCAGTTTGGTTTCAGATAACTTTTCCAAACACTGATTCTTGCAAGCGATCGTTTTCACAAAATTTTATGTCATACAACATTTCTGCAAACTTGTATGACCTAATCTCACCCTTTCCAGACCTAATATGTCCCCCTATGACAGTTTAAGATTTGGTTATTTTTTTAGATTTTTTTTTGTGATCAAGCAGAAAACTAAAACTTTAAAAATAAAAAGATTGACAAATTTAAAAAAAATCGCATGTTTCAAAACTAAATTATAGAAAAAAAATCAAAAATCTTTACTCCATTACACATCTTTAATTGATATTTTTGTTCGTCGTGTACAAAATTAAGTTCCAGCTACATATTAAATACAACAACGGAAACTTGGATCTTAATAAACACCGTATTTTTCAAAAATACTTAAATTTTCATAATTTGCAACGAAGCGAAATTTTGTACGCTTTTTAGCATTTATGAAAGTTAAAGTTAAGTAAAAACTAGAATTTCTTAAAAAAAACCGCATTTTTACAAAAATACTCACATATATGTAAAAACAGCAAGCCGAGAAAAACGCAAGGTAAATTTGTCCCACCCATAAGACTCCGTGTTAGGGTTTCACGAAAAAGTGTAATTTGAACGGTTTTCTGAAATAAACTATTAAATTTTATTGGGTTTGTTGAAAGTTCACATGATTTTGAACCAAACTGCATCGTTTACTCAAAATTGACGAAATTGCATATGAGACGGACTTGATGGAGCGGCAGAATATTGGTTTCAAACGCAGTAAAATTTTATTTTTTTTTTTTTACTTCAATTGATTTTTTTTGTAAAACACTTAAATTTTTACAAAACATCGTATTTTTCAAAAATACTGAAATTTTTATAATTTGCAATAAAGATATCAGACGATTTGGCATTTTTCAAGCAATTTCACTGATTTAGATATTTTTGGAATTAAATGCTGAAAGAGCTAAAATTTTAATAATTTGCAATATGGTTTTCAAGCTATTTGAAATTTTGCATGCATATTTACTGGTAAGTGTTTCTTGAATGAAATACTTAAATTTTCCAAATTACCGTATTTTTTGAAAACGTTTAAATTTTCATAATTTGCAATACTGATGTTCTAAAAAATATGAATTAAAATAGAAATAATAATGCTTGCTAAATTTTAAATCGTTTGATACTTAAATTGCAAATTATGAAAAATTTAGTGCTTTCAAAAAACAATATTTAGTGAACATTTTAATATTTCATCCTAAAACTCTTCAACAGTTAAAAAACACTAAAAATTTCGGATCGTGTGATACCCATAATGCAAATTATGGAAAAAAATAGTACCATAGAAAACACAGAATTTGGTGAAATTTTTTGGATTAAATTCCAAAAGCTCTAAAGAAGTGTAAATGCATGCAAAATTTTCAATCGTTTGGGAACCATATTGCAAATTATTAAAATAAAGAAAAGAAAAAAATACAACAGTTAAAAAAAATAAAGCCCACGGTTTAAACATTTGAAAGAGCAAAGTGTTTTTTTCCAGTTGTTATGCAATAATAAGATTTCATAATTTCAAAGACTTGATGAAAAATTTATTTTCGTGAGAAAAAAAGTTTTTGCAGCGCTGAACATTGTAATTACATAATAGTTCAAAATATTTATAAAAGAACTCAAACAAGCTGAATATGGGTATGAATTAAATCTTTCAGTTTTATGAAAAAATGTTTGCAATTATTTTCCAATTACAATTCGGTTTTATTGGTAAATAATCACGCTAAAATAATTTTTTTTAACCAATTCATAACAGTGTTTTGGACATTCTTTCAGCTGTGTGTTGCATCATAATCCATTTTGGAACAATTATTTCTATAACTCAAAAAAAATTCTATTACTATAAGAGCAAAAAATAAATAAAAAAAAGTTTGCTAACATTGCAAAGGAAATCAGAAAGAAAGAGAAAAAGCTCATAACTAGATCACAGTTTTTTATCCTTTGTAGATGTGCTTGATCATCAGCTCCCCAAGGGCCAGAAATTGCTCCGCCTTGTTGCGGCAGGTCCATTTGCAATTATTTGTTTAAAACTGTACTGTACTGCCCATGTTCGCATAAATTTCCTATATGTTTTTCAACATTTCTAAAGATTTTTGAAAAAAACCCAATCATTCTAAAAAATGATTGGGTTTTTTCAAAGAAGAGTTTGATTTTAAAATTATTTATGCTGATTGCACTTGAATTTCCATATAAAAATTTAAGTTTTCTGAAAATATATTTTTTGCCTTCTGATTTCTTAGACCAAAAAAAGAGAAGTAGGTAAATTGGTTTAAACCTCGGATTATTGAACCTGTTTTTTTCTTCAAATTTTGTATTAGGTATTAGCGGAACTTCATGTAATTCCATCGGGCATATAAGCACTTAGGCGTACGATTACAGCTTCTAAAAAGTTTTTCCATAGTTTATATCGAATTTTTTGCTAAACAATTTGTTGAAATAATGAGAAACGGGAAATTGGAAGTTGGAATTGGAGCCTAAGGATTCGGCTCCAATTCCAACTTCCAATTTCCTGCTAAACATAAGATAATTTCCCACTGTTTGATATTTTTTTTAAATAATTTTCTCAGCTTACTAAATAATAAAACACAAAGTGGCTACGAACTGAAATTTGTTTTTTTGTCATTTAAACAAAAATCAAAAATAATACCAGATCAGTACATAAATCCTGTTTCTCACGTATGAGTTCAAGCAACCCGTTTCCGTTTTGGCCAATTATATTTTTTTTGCTCGAAATACTTGAAAATAATTTTAGTCTTTCGTTTAAATTGGCACTAGTTTTATTTGCCCTGGTTACGCCCATTTAACCACAAAGCTGTTACAACAAATTGCTTCGTTTGCGTCGTTCAGAGTTGAAAGCATTAGCACAAGTTTATTCAGCGCATATTTGTACTGGATCCGGAAATTGAATTTTGTAGAGCAGCAGATTGAATTGAAAGTTTGCCAGAAGCAGCAACCAGTAGACATATTGAGAAAAAAACACATTATCTAGTTCTATTCGATGTTGACGTGTTTGTACTAGTTAAAGCAATTGAGAAGAAGAAAAAACAGCAAAAAACTAAACTAAACAGAAAAATATGAAAAACAACCAGTAATCCAATAAAAAACAAACCAGTAGCAGTTAAGAACAGACTTGTCTTGTAAGTACTAAAACAAACAAAAAAGCGGTCATTTCCAGTAAATACCGTGAATACCAAAACGCAACGCACTATTTGAATTGAATGTTTGACTCCTTCGCAGGAAATAAAATAAAAAAACGGGGACATAAAACCACTTTAATACAATTCACACAACAATCCACAGCAAACGAGAGGAAACTTTAAAGTCGCACACGTGTCCTAATCTGTACTTTCTCTGCTCCCGAGTGTGATGAGCGTGTGTGTATTGCGTGGAATTTGTTGTGGGATTGTAGAAGGATTTCAAAGGAAAAAAAACAAATACTTATCTAAAAGGGTATCAAGATATCAAGTTAAACTATTGGCAGATTAGTAGGCGTAGGATCTTCGAATGTGTGACGGTTTTTAGGGAGGGCAGAATGGTGTATAGTCAAATCAGTAGGAATTAGGACACGCAATATGGTGATACTTAATAGTAAGGAGGAATTGGAGGAGGAGCAGGATCGTTCCGCTAACCTTGTTGGAGACGATGGGAAAGGGAAATCTCAGAAAGTAGCATTATCTTAGAAATTTACCAATTTTCGACTGTAACGTTAGTCTGTAGTACGGAAAGGAAACAAACAAAAAAATCTTGTAAATAAACACTCTTATTTATTATGATTTTCGCTTTTTTGTTACGTTTTTCTTCATTTCCCTCGAGAGCAGTTCTCTAAAAAAGCTGAAATTTTTACTATGTGGATTATTTTTTTACGACTGAAACTTTGTGTAGTTAAATTTCATGCTAAAGATATTCAAAACACGATTTTTTTATTTTCTTTTGTTATTGGACTCAAACTTTATGGGTGGTCTCTATGACCAATGAAACTATTTTGTGTCATTGGTTCACCAATACAAGCCTCTATACAATTTTGGCAGCTGTCCATACAAAACGGTACGTGAATATTTGAAGAAAAAAAAACTTATGAAGGAATTGTCTGATTCATTTGGTTTCTTCGGCAAATTTGTAGGTATTGATGAGAACTATTCAGAGAAAAAAAGGTACAAGGAAAAAAAATTGCCTATTTTTTATAATTTTTTTAACACAAAAACCCAATTTGCTGAAATCCGTATTTTTTTTTATTTTCAAGAATTTTTGATGTTTTAAATGACCAAAACCTGCAACTTTTGAGCCATAGAGAAGTTATGTTACACATTTTAGTCAATTTTTACCTTTTATAATGCGTAATTTATATTTTTTCCACTATAATTAAGGTAATATTACATCATAAAAGAGGTACCATTAAGGCTTCCAATTTTGAACCTTACAAATTTACACGATTTTTGACTGTGTATGTGTAAAAAGAAGTTTGGCTCACTCACACACTTTTTAGTTGAAATCTTGGAATAGAGACCAAAAATGCTGTAGAGGTGTAGAACGAACAACTTGACTCGATTAAAAATAAAAGTGTAAATTAACAAAATGAAATTACACATTTTACGCACAAATTAAGGTAAATTTTTCACCAAGCACAATAACACTGTATCACTGTGTACTTTCCATTACAATTTTCCAATTTCTGGTTTATTCTCCCTTTTCTTGTGTAATGTCACCTTTTCAGTCTAAATTGAATTAAAATTACATCATAAAAGAGGTAATATTCAACCTTCCAAAATTATACTTTCCAAATTTACACTTTTTTTTAATCTTTAATGTCAGCAAAAATGAATTATTTTCCCCCTTAAAATGTGTAAATTTACCATTGTTCCGTTGTAATGCCACTTTTTCAGTCTAAATTGGGTCCTACAATTAGGCTTAAATGTGTGATATTGTTGTTCACAAAGATAAAGCTTGTATTCCTGAGTACAAAAACCCTTTGTACGACCGCATACACAGTAAAAAAATGTGTAAATTAGGAACGTGTAAATTTAGAAGGTTGAATATTACCTCTTTTATGATGTAATTTTACCTCAATTTAGACTAAAAAAGCGACATTACACCAAAATAGTGGTAAAATTACACATTGGTCCTACTTGACAGCTCGTTCCAAGGGGACCATAGTTGATCCATCGAAAAAATGTTGTTTTGTTAATTTATTTTTATGTAATAAAATAAAAAAAAGTGATCAGAAATGGGGTTTTTACCATTGTACGTAAAAATTTACATAGGGCTTTAGGACCCTTTTGAGGTAATATTACACCACAAAAGAGGTAATTTTAAAACTTTCAATTTTACACATTTTTTTTACTGTGTACACACTTAGATTTTTTGCTGAATTCAGTAAATTTTACCAAATTACCAAACTGCTGAACAGTTCGGTAAAACCGAAAATTACCGAAAAAACCAAAATTCGTTGAAGGAGTTCATCATTGTTTATTGTACAACCGAGATTCGATAAAATTTCGTTCTTTTTGACAGATAGTTTGCCGATCTACACAGTAAAAATTGTGTAAATCTGGAAGGTGTAATTTTGGAAGGTTGAATACTACCTGTTTTATGATGTAATTTTACCTCAAATTTGACTGAAAAAGTGACATTACATCAGAAAAGAGATAAAAATACAAATTTTCAGAGGTAAAATTACACATTTTTACCCCTTCCCAGAAATAATATTACCATGATTTTTTTTACTGTGTAAACTTTACCGATTTTTCTACTAACGAATTTGGTAAAAAAAATTTAAATGTGTTACAGTAAAACATTGGGTAAATTTGAAAGGTTGAATATTACTTCTTTTGCGATGTAATTTTACCTCAATTTAGGCTGATAAGTGTCATTACACCAGAAAAGTGGTAAAATTACAAATTTTCAGATGTAATATTACACACTTTTTCTGACATAGAAGATGTAACCCGAGATGTAATATTACCATGATTTTTTTACTGTGTACATGATATTCTCTGCACGGTATAAAACTTGTAAATTTGAAAGGTGTAAAATTAAAAGCTGTAATATTACCTCTTTTATAATGTAATACTACCCCCATTTAGACTAAAAAGTGGCAAAATACTGGAATAGTGGTGAATTTACACATTTTGAGAGGTAAAATTACAATTTTTTGGCATACAAGATGTACCCATTCCAAGATGTAAAATTACCATGATTTTTTTTACTGTGTGGCCTATTTCGTAAGGAATGGACAGTGTGTCCATCGGACACCCGAGTACCTTCGAGTAAGACGTTATTAATTGTCAAAAGTGCACACACAAAAAAATTCCGAATGCTACATGATTTATGATGTAACACTCTTGCACTTCATTAAACATTTAAATTTAAATGCAATTTGATGTAAATTTGCAACAAATTATACGTAAAAACATGATTTTACGTGTGATTCAACCGTCTACGTCGAATCTCAAGTTTACATCAACTGAGTTTACATGTGATTCATTTTTTCCATGTCGAGTAAATTCACATATATTTTTTCTGTGTGTAACTCTGAAGAGGTTAACTTCGAAGGTGTTCATTTTTGAATACAGTTTAACATTAATCAATGTGTATAAAGTAAAATTACTTGGAAGAGATGTTAATTTAAATATTGTTAACGTTAAACTATACTTTTTGACGACAATCTGTCTACACTATCACACAGAAAAAAGTGTAAAATTGGAAGATTTAAAATTTCCTCTTTAAGGAAGTTTATCGATAACGTCGTTTTGATAATGAAGTACTAGTTATTTGAAGAGTTATTTTTTGAATGATTTTCCAATAAGGTTTCTTTTAATCGTGTACACAAAATTTCAGTCGAATAATTATTAGAAAAAAAAAACCTTTCTAGAGAACTGCTCTTCTGTTATCTCAATGACAATCAATGAATGACAACCGGCTCATTCTCGCATTCTTTCGTCAACGATTAACCTGATAGTGTGAACGAGCGTTTGAGTGTTTGCGCCTGTGTGAAAAGTTACGATACATAACACTGTTTTTCGCTAGTTTTTATGTTGTGTAAATTGGAGTTTCTCAAAACAGATTTCAAACAAATGGATGTTTAAAAAAGTATTTACTAGAAAAGGGTAAAATAAAAATACACTTTGACGCTGTGACAACAACAAAAAAAGATATTGAAAAAATATAACAATGGGTAAAATAGAATTTGTAACTATCCGCAACACACTGTGTGCTCTGTGACGAGTAAATTGATAACAAGGAAAAATCAACTTTTTCTATCTCTATGTGCCTTGTGTATAAAAAATTTACATCTTTACTTTGAAAAACGATCATCGGAAAAAACCTACATCTATTATATACATACTAGTCATGAAATGGAAAGGAAGGAAAGGAAAAAAACAACAAATTTATATTATCACTCAACACATTTAGGCGTTAAACACCCAGTTGAAAACAATGTTGCTAGCATATATTGGATAGCAGTTAAAGAGTAAAAGAAAACATAAAACAGAGCAAAATCGATAACACCATTCCACAACATGTGACGCAAGTAAGATAACAACTACTTTTTATGAGTGTTAACCATTAAGTGATACCCACCATAACCACCAGCAACAACCAAACTGAACCACTCTCACCGAAAAACTTCCATCCATCTGTGTGTAGACGAAAAAGATGACGAAAAAAGAAAACATTTAAAAAGTACACATCTCACCACATCTCTCTTCTTATGATTGAAGTGAACTTTTCTTCCTTGGTCGAATCGAACTTCAACTGAAAACAGTACTAAACAACTATACTTTGGGTTTCAACCATCAATGTCTCTCGACTTTTTTCTACCAAAAAAAAGATAGGGGCAAATACAACTAAGAAGCAACTAAGCGGATTATATTAGTGCAAGCACTGTCTGTACATTTTCAAACTACGAAAACAAAACAAAGAAAACAGTATCTAATTGTGACTAAAGAAAAAAAAACAATTTACCAACAAGCGAAAGGCTTAAAACAATTGTACAGCATTGTAACCAATAGAGGAAACAGAACAAACATTTGCATCTTGGAATCAAACCATCTTGGAAACAATCAAGCGCAACCGCAAAACACTAACCTAACTTGGCAGCAAAAGCTCTTCTGAAGAGTGGCAATAATATAAGTACCACCACCACCATCAGCAACACAATATACTAGAAAGAAAAAAAAAAACAAACACACACAGCAAGTCTCTATTTAGTGAATTTGATTAGGTGTTGACTAGTATTATGGGAAACTTGGCAGAGGAAGAAATAATTATATAAAGAAAAAAACACTATACTAACTTGAGAAGGATAAAAATCTCGTAAGAAAAACATATTGTTGTGATGCAAAACAAGAAAAATCCCGTATGAATATATACACATCAAATAAACTGGAACTTAAAAGCGGAAACGGGAGAGTGTTTTATTGCTGATGGGTTTATTTTCGTTTAAAAAACTAGCTTTTAATAACAACATAATAAGCGAATTTGCGACTATTGAAATTATTATCATTTTAGTGTAAATATTTTTCCTAAAAACTAAAAACTAAAAACTAAAAACTAAAAACTAAAAATTAAAAAGTAAAAAGTAAAAAGTAAAAAGTAAAAAGTAAAAAGTAAAAAGTAAAAAATAACAAGTAAAAAGTAAAAAGTAAAAAGTAAAAAGTAAAAAGTAAAAAATAACAAGTAAAAAGTAAAAAGTAAAAAGTAAAAAGTAAAAAGTAAAAAGTAAAAAGTAAAAAGTAAAAAGTAAAAAGTAAAAAGTAAAAAGTAAAAAGTAAAAAGTAAAAAGTAAAAAGTAAAAAGTAAAAAGTAAAAAGTAAAAAGTAAAAAGTAAAAAGTAAAAAGTAAAAAGTAAAAAGTAAAAAGTAAAAAGTAAAAAGTAAAAAGTAAAAAGTAAAAAGTAAAAAGTAAAAAGTAAAAAGTAAAAAGTAAAAAGTAAAAAGTAAAAAGTAAAAAATAAAAAGTAAAAAGTAAAAAGTAAAAAGTAAAAAGTAAAAAGTAAAAAGTAAAAAGTAAAAAGTAAAAAGTAAAAAGTAAAAAGTAAAAAGTAAAAAGTAAAAAGTAAAAAGTAAAAAGTAAAAAGTAAAAAGTAAAAAGTAAAAAGTAAAAAGTAAAAAGTAAAAAGTAAAAAGTAAAAAGTAAAAAGTAAAAAGTAAAAAGTAAAAAGTAAAAACTAAAAACTAAAAACTAAAAACTAAAAACTAAAAACTAAAAACTAAAAACTAAAAACTAAAAACTAAAAACTAAAAACTAAAAACTAAAAACTAAAAACTAAAAACTAAAAACTAAAAACTAAAAACTAAAAACTAAAAACTAAAAACTAAAAACTAAAAACTAAAAACTAAAAACTAAAAACTAAAAACTAAAAACTACAAACTAAAAACTAAAAACTAAAAACTAAAAACTAAAAACTAAAAACTAAAAACTAAAAACTAAAAACTAAAAACTAAAAACTAAAAACTAAAAACTAAAAACTAAAAACTAAAAACTAAAAACTAAAAACTAAAAACTAAAAACTAAAAACTAAAAACTAAAAACTAAAAACTAAAAACTAAAAACTAAAAACTAAAAACTAAAAACTAAAAACTAAAAACTAAAAACTAAAAACTAAAAACTAAAAACTAAAAACTATAAACTAAAACCTAAAAACTAAAAACTAAAAACTAAAAACTAAAAACTAAAAACTAAAAATGTTAAAGGGGACAAAATGTTACAGGGGACCAAAAAAGACATATTTTGAGGTGCAAAATCCGGTTTAGGAGATATGATTTTTAGGATTCCTTTTATTTTTGGAGAATATCGAAAGATCTGGATAAAAAATATTTAAAAAAATCAAAAAGCAAAATCGAATTTCGAATCAACAATACTTTACTTTTTTATAAAGTATATCTTTTTCAAATTATAGCTACTTTTAGTTATGAATGTTCGTTTTTTAGGTTTTTTGAATTGAAAAAATATTTCTTTAAAAAAACTGGAACAAATCTAAAAAAATTCTTTCTGGAACTTTGAAAAAAAAGGAAAATAATATATTTGAAGAGCTTTTTTTTCAAATTATGGAATTATTTTTATTAAAAAGATCAGAAAATTTCACAAAAGTTCCAACATTTAACATTTAACGGACCAATAGGGGAAATATGCTCATTTTAAGCCTAATAAGCGGTCGTGTTTGAATGATGCTGGATAATCTGGATTGTTCCTTGAAATTCACTAAAACCAAGTACACCAACGAGTAGAGCAACTTTTTGTTAACATTTCTGTTTATTTTCAATTTTATTAAATGTAATATTTCAAAAATGCATTCTAATCAGTCGAGTGCATTGGGCTACGCCCATTTTTCTATTTTCAGCTTGGTTTTTTTTCTTCCAGCGCTCTTTTGGGTCTGCTTAGTGCTGCTAAAATTGATAAAATTTTAAGCGAACACTCACGAAAAGTAGCATTTATAGCGAAAGTTTCCTGGCAGCACTTGCTCACTCTAACAGGCGCTGCACCAGAATGTTGGTAGTGTTAGTGGCCACCCTTTGTTCTTTATTTGCCTTCGCTCCTCGCTCGGTTTTCTTCAGCTTTCGATTGGAATGTGTAGTCGAAATTGAAACGTCAAAAGGCTTAGCGCGTTTGTTTTTTTTATGGTGCTTGCTAATAATTTACATTTTTCGGGATTATTTTCCAAGTGAGTGACTAAGTAATGGTTAAAAGAACATGTTGCCGGTAGTTGGAAGCAATTTTATATCTTAAGCGCTTTGAAATCGTTAGCGCAAATGAAAAGATATTGATGACTACATTCGTTAAGCAGTTAACCTCTGATCTTGCGTGTGGATGTGTGTGCCACCAAAATGATGAGAAATGATCTCGCAAAATAGAAATTATGACCCAAAGTGCATTAAATTTGATCTTTTTGGCCAGTAAGTGGCATACATTTGCGTGCTTACTCGAGTTGCCGGTATGTTTATCGCCTAAATAGTATTTTTGGAGCTTTAATCGAGCATCAAACTCTCCATATGACGAAGATAGGTGTTTGATTAGAAAGGGTATATTTCCCCTAGTCAGTTGAAAATTATAGGCTAATCAGGTGGCAGAAATACATATTTATCGATTCGAATTCTTTGTGAGGCTGTATCTCAGCGAATAATTTTCCAATGTTCAATGTTACAAAGAGAGAGAATAATAGGATATTTATCAGCATTTAAAAAATATTTATAAGCTCAAAAACAAAAAAAAAAGAAAATGAATACTTAAAGTAGTTATAACTTGAAAACGTTACATTTTATTTAAAAAAAGAAGGAAATCACTTTTCGATTGCTAATTCAATTTTACTTTTAAAGATGATTTTCAATCATTTTTCCATTTTTTGTCCACATTTTCGAGATATTCGAAAAAATAAGTATTTTTCCACGCCATACAAAAAAAGATTTTTTCCAGATATGTGTTGCACCATAATCCATTTTGTAACAATTATTTCTCGAGAGCAAGAAAATTTTAAAAAAAACATGCCGAAATTGCAAAGGAAAGAGGAGAGAAAGTGAAAAAGCTTATATCTAGGTCACAGGTTTTTTTATCCTTGGTAGATGAGCTTGATCATCCGCTTCCCAAGGGCCAAGAATAGTTCCGCCTAGTTCCGGCAGCTCCGAAACCGCGTCATCATCTCTCTCGCGACAGCAAAGAACTCCGGCAGGGTAAAGAGATCTTCCCCGGTGACTTCTTGTTTTCTTGTTTTTTCAATGGCTCAATTTTCACTTTAAAAATATTAAACCTTGGAAAACATAACCTGAATAAAATAAAGTTGTGGTTGGCACGTGATGAAAAGTTTATTTGAAATCGACTTAAACTAAAAATAAAGCAAAATCTTTCAAAATATCACTTGACAAATTTGGCATTCCTAGATTTACCTGCAAGCTCAGAATCCTGGTCGTACCGCCCCACCCTCACGAGATTTCAAAAAATGTTTCACGCAACTTCTTCCGAATTCGTGTGAGTTGGCGGAGATTGACCCCGATTCAATCGATCAAAGTAAAATTTTTGCAAGGACTTCGGATATGTCGAATAAAAAGAGCAAAGAGATTAATTTTCCAACATCATAAGAAATCCCCAATCCATGAAACAAAATGATCAATTTCCATTGTTTTCAAACTGATAACTATGAATCTAAACAAGAAAGGCTGCAACAAAGCGATTCATCCGCACTATTGATCTACCCTGCACGCAGTTCAAACTGATTCTCATCATCAGATCACGCACGTGCCCAACCAACAGACACAAGATCTCCCCCGTTAAAATGTGATTGCCCCTTGTCAAACAAACGCGCAGCGCTTGTTTAACAACAATCAACAAACGGGGCAACTGGGTCGTGCACTAGCCCCATATACGGACGAACGATCAGACGAAGTCTGATGACGATGACGATGCTTTCATTCTTTCTTCCGATGCGTTTCTTTGCGGTCACTGCGCTTCGTTGAATCACAACGGAATGATGCAACGTTTTTTTTACTACGAAGGAACTGCTTCGTCTTATCATCATATTACAAGCAAAAGCAAGGACGTGTGATATGAGAGAGTGGAAACCATTTACGCTTGGAATTTTCAAGTTTCTCGTATAGAGAGAATGTATAATATAATAATGTTCTACGATTAAAACGACTTTCTTCGTTATATAACTTTTTTTCCTAGTGTTTAAATAGTGTTGCTGTGTATGCTTAGTGGCGTAACATAGAGTGCTTATTTACTTTGTATGACAATAGAACAAATCTGGACGATTCACTATTTCCTCCCTTTTAAGAACTAATGATAAGTGTTGATCGAGAACCCTGTTGTGAACCCTGCGCCCGTACACATAATATCTTAACACAAATATCGCAGATCTGACCCGAAAACAAATGTCTCCTCACTTGATCATCTCGATTATCATATAACTTACCGTTGACCCACAAGCCAGCCCCACCCCGAGGAAGGCCGCCATCATCGACGAGGCCATTTCCTTTTCCTGCTGGTTGACCGATTTGGGCGCCCCGATGAGGGCGATGTTTGCGATGTACCCGTTCGAGAGCGCAAAGCCCGCCATCAGCGCCATAAAGATGTAGTCCGAGTGGATCATGATGGGAAAGTTGTGGTGCGGTTGGATGTTGCACAGCAGCATCGTCGGCACGAACGCGATCCGCGCGATCGTCATGATGCTGATCAGGAATGGACTGTGGGAGGGCTGCAAAGAGGGGAAAAATGCAATTTGAAATTATTCCTTACAATTTGACTAAAAAATGATGAACGCCTAAAAAGCGTCGATTTATTCTGTAAGATTTTTGTTTGTCATAGTTTTTAACAGTTCGAAATTCAATTTTGTGATTTTAACACATCGATGCCTCTGAGCTCTCTTCTGATAACTTCATGTGAATCCCAGCAAGCTTAGTACAAGAGAGCACAGAGGCATCGATATATTATTACTAATCTAATCTAATCTAATCTAATCGAACACAAGCGCAGCCAGTCCGAAGAAAGCATCCTGGAAGTACTTGTGGTTAGATTACGCCCCAAGTCCTTTCTTGTCAATATTAATGATTGCATTACATCGGAGTAACCCCGAATATGTATTGCAAAAAATTAGAGCGGCCAGGTCTACTGCGCCTATTTGAGCATTAAATGTAAAAAAAAATTCTTAAAGCCTAATTTGAAATAATGATAAACAAACATCAAATAATTAATCTATTTAATTACAATATTATCATATGACCTCAAAATATTTAATGAGTTTTAATATGTGAAAATAAATTGACCCAAAACACACAAAAATATGTTGATTCGGTTAAAATTCAAACTTAATAAAAGTGACTTACAGTTGAACATAAACCCAACCAATTACACTTTTCTTTAGTGATTTAAACACTCAATTGGTCCAGAACACCAGATTTTAATATCAAAAACATTGTGGTTTTTGGAAAAGAGCTGCGCTATTTCAACAGGAAATTTTCCAAATTTCTAATAAAGCCTTTATATTTTTTCCCTTAATTCCAATCAGTTTGCGTGCTTCAGGAAAAAATGTTCCCTGAATCATTTTCCATAAGAAAATGTATGAGCTGTACAATAATCATGTCCACGTGGACTAACAAAATAAAATTGAAATAGGCTCGAATCACGTCTCATAGGAAAAAAAATTCAAAAACTTCAAACGATGATAATTTAATTTTTCCCCACGAAAGAATTCCGTTCACCCATTAATAAATTATTAAATTATTAAATTATTAAATTATTAAATTATTAAATTATTAAATTATTAAATTATTAAATTATTAAATTATTAAATTATTAAATTTTTAAATTATTAAATTATTAAATTATTAAATTATTAAATTATTAAATTATTAAATTATTAAATTATTAAATTATTAAATTATTAAATTATTAAATTATTAAATTATTAAATTATTAAATTATTAAATTATTAAATTATTAAATTATTAAATTATTAAATTATTAAATTATTAAATTATTAAATTATTAAATTATTAAATTATTAAATTATTAAATTATTAAATTATTAAATTATTAAATTATTAAATTATTAAATTATTAAATTATTAAATTATTAAATTATTAAATTATTAAATTATTAAATTATTAAATTATTAAATTATTAAATTACTAAATTATTAAATTATTAAATTATTAAATTATTAAATTATTAAATTATTAAATTATTAAATTATTAAATTTTTAAATTATTAAATTATTAAATTATTAAATTTTTAAATTATTAAATTTTTAAATTATTAAATTATTAAATTATTAAATTATTAAATTATTAAATTATTAAATTATTAAATTATTAAATTATTAAATTATTAAATTATTAAATTATTAAATTATTAAATTATTAAATTATTAAATTATTAAATTATTAAATTATTAAATTATTAAATTATTAAATTATTAAATTATTAAATTATTAAATTATTGAATTATTAAATTATTAAATTATTAAATTATTAAATTATTAAATTATTAAATTATTAAATTATTAAATTATTAAATTATTAAATTATTAAATTATTAAATTATTAAATTATTAAATTATTAAATTATTAAATTATTAAATTATTAAATTATTAAATTATTAAATTATTAAATTATTAAATTATTAAATTATTAAATTATTAAATTATTAAATTATTAAATTAATAAATTAATAAATTATTAAATTATGAAATTAATAAATTATTAAATTTTTAAAAATGAATTGTAATTTTACTGCTTTGTAATTATACATATTTCTAGTTGGTAAGTTGGTAACAATTTCTTTATGTAGAATTTTTCATCTGTAGCATTATTAAATGTTTGAATTTATGGTGTTCTAAATTTTCTAAGTTATCGATTTTTTTAATTTTAAAATTATGATTTTGTGAAACTACATTTTTTGAATCCAAGTGTTTTTGATTTTTCAAATAAACTGAATATAAAATTTTCAAACCATAAACTTTCTTAATTATTATTTTTAGAAATTTTATAGTTTTTCAGTTTTTTTTTACTTTTTTTGTATTGTTTATGATTTTATTTTTTTTACAAATTGGTTTTTTGGTATTTGTATTTTTTAGTTATTTTTTATTATTTCTTTATTTTAAAATTGGAAATCAAAAATGTCTTGTGTTTCTAAATTTTAAAGATCTAGATTTTTTAATTTTTGGATTTTCTGCCAGACAGTTTAATAATAATTTTTAGGCTTTAATCTTTGGTTAACGTAATTTCAAGCAAAAACTAGTTTGTGGTTTTCAGTCGCATTCCAATGAGCAAATCCAAATTATCGGATGTTTTCATCAATACTTTTTGCGACTCTTGTGTGTTTTTTTATATGGAGTTTGGCGTTCCGAGCCTTTTAACATTAGTGTCCGTCAATGTTTTCATCAATAATAAAAATAATGATATTATTTAAATATCAAATCAACATACCCATTCAAACATTCCGGCGCACACCCTTCCAATGTAATCTCCGGTATTAAACAGCAGATAGTTCACCACCGGCAAAAAGTACACATCGTTCCACGGATGACCGCGGGTTTGCGACCCCACCAGAATCGTCACCGCCGGATAAATCGAAAGCGTCGTCACAAACACCAGCCACTCGGAAAATCCGTACAGCCAAATTTTCCTCAACACGCCCCAAAACGTTGGCTCCTGGCGCGGGAGCAGCTCTCGCGTGAGTCCGTCCACGTCCATCGAGCTCTTCATGAGCGTTCGCGACGCGGTGTGGTACTTGAAGAAGAGCGTTTTCGACATTACGATGTACATGATGAGCGTTAGTAGGAGAACTAGCGTCCCCACGATGAAGAACACAAACGCGGTGGAGGTGGGTGGAGCTCCGAAGCTGAGCGCTAGAATGTCTGCGGCCGCGGAGAAGATTCCTCCGAGGGCCTGGCCGCTGACGACGGCCGACATGTAGTCCGAGGAGAATTGGCCTGCAATTCCAAACAAGCCACCGGACATTGTGGCGGAGAAGGCTGTTAACGAGAAAAGAGTTGTTTTGTAAAACATTTCACTGTAGAACTTGGCAAACAAAAGCATGACTCACCATTGACGACGACCACGGAGGCGATCGTGATGAGAAAGAACTGGTCCTGCCAGCTGTCGGTGTCGATCAGGGTGAGGGCGGTGGTGCCGATGAAGATGGCAAACATTAGCACCAGCGAACCGACCATCCGCACCGGGAGGGAAATGAGGTGGCCGAAGCCGGCGTTTAGCAGCAGGAACAACGTGGACGGGATGGACGCGGCAATGTTCAGGTCGGACTGGAACTCGATCTGGCGCGGCGTGAGGACGGACGAGTCGTTGGCAGTTACGTTGCGGAACTTGTAGTGCCAGTACTGAAGAGAAAAGAAGGGAAAAAAATGAAATGGAGGAATGGGACCATCCATAAACCACGTGGACACTTTAGGGGGGGGGGGTATGGCGATTGTCCAAGCTCCATACAAAAAAGATTTTTTTTGTATGGACAATTGTCCATGAACGGGGGGGGGGGGGGGGTACGAGATTCCCAAAAAAGTGTCCACGTGGTTTATGGATGGTCCCAATTGTTTCAGTAAGCAAATGTTTTTCATTGCGAATTTAGATATAAAATATACATTTTCTACTTGCTTTTTTCGAAAAACACTTTAAAAAAGCGCTTATAACGACTTGTTAATAGTCAACGTAAATTGAAATCTTGTGCCGTTTAAATGCCAATACAACTTGTTTGAAGTACTGATTATGGCCAGCATACTTTGGCATACTTGGCCTAATTTTGCAACTCACTCAATTCCGAGTAGTAAATCATTCAATAAAATAATGGAATAATTCAACCATACCAAGTTAAATTTCAATGCTTTCACTAAGACTACATTTTTTGAAAAGTTTCGAAGTAAAATACGTACTCAAAACTGTTCACAATATACCGCTTTTCAAAAAAAAACTCAAATTTTCATAATTTGCAATATGGGTATCAAGCGAAACGAAATTTTGTATGCTTTTTCACTTTATATAAGTTTATTTTTGTAAAATATATATATTTTTTTCACATATTACCATATTTTCCGAGAATACACATATTTTTTTAGTTTGCAATATGGGTATCAAACGACGCAAAATTTTGTATGAAGCATACACAATTTGAATGTTTGCATGAAGCATGCCAAATTTCGATACGTTACCCATATTACATATTTGAAAAATTTGAGTATTTTCGAAAAATACGGTATTTTGTGAAAATTTTTAATATTAAAAAAAAACTAAATTGAAAAATAAATTGAAAAAGCGTACGAAATTTCAATTCGTTCGATACCTATATTGCAAATTATGAAAATTTGAGTGCTTAAGGTAATTTGTGAAAATTTTAATATTTTCAATTAATAAGAGTTATTTTTTTAAAATACAAATCATAAAAAAAGTATTTTGGAAAAAATACGGTATTTTGTGAAAATTTCAGTATCTTTCAAAAATAAAAATCTTATAAACTGAAAAAGCATACGAAATTTCAATTCGTTTGATACCCATATTGCAAATTTTGAAAATTTGAGTATTTTCGAAAAAAACGGTAATTTGTGAAAATGTTAACATTTAAAAAAATCTAATAAATTGAAAAGCGCATGAAACTTCAATTTGTATGATACCTATATTTCAAATTATGAAAATTTGAGTATTTTCAAAAAAATACGGTAATTTGTGAAAATTTTAGTATTTTCAAAAAAAAACTAAATTGAAAAAGCGTACGAAATTTCAATTCGTTCCATACCTATATTGCAACTTATGAAAATTTTAGTATTTTAAAAAAATACGGTAATTTTGTGAAAATTTTAGTATTTTCAAAGAAAACTCGAATTAATTGAAAAAGCGTTCGAAATTTCAATTTGAAAAGAATTGAAATTTCAAACGTTTTTTCAATTAATTAGAGTTTTTTTAAAAAACAAATCATAAAAATTGTAGTATTTTCGAAAAAAAACGGTATTTTGTGAAAATTTCAGTATTTCCCAAAAATAAAAAAGCATACGAAATTTCAATTCGTTTAATACCCACCCATATTGCAATTTATGGAAATTTTAATATTTTCGATAAAATACGGTATTTTGTGAAAATTTTAATATTTAACAAAAATTCTTTACTAAAGTGATTTTTTTTTCAAGATTTCACTTCGTTTGCAAAATACGGTATTTTCAAACAATTTTGAGTACATATTTTTACTTGGAAACTTACTACATTTTCAAAATATATATTCTTTCCCAAGTAACAATTTTAAACATACAGGTTTTATCATGGTTCTGGAAACCCTCATACGGCCTAAATATGCTTTTATGGCCTACTTAAAACCTAAAATGTTACTAGGGTTGTGAAAGCACTGAAAAAGATTTTAAAAATGAGTTATTAGTTTTAAATTTTAGCTTGGAAAACTTGTTAAACGCTGTAACTCTACATAAAGCTTAATTTGGTCCTAGAAATAACCCGAATTTTGGGGTAATGTGCAGGGTGGCCACTCAAATTCTATTTTCAATGTTTCGACATTTTTGGATAGTTTCTAAAATAAAGTATTGTTAATTTTTACCGAAGAGAATTCCAACTCGTTTTAAACTGTTCAAAACAATAAATTATATTATTTTTTTAAAGCTTTTGAAAAATCAATGTTGTTCCCTGATTTATAACCTTTCGAAAATGTTTGCAACGACCTGAAATCAAAGAAAATGTTTAAGTTTCGTAACTTTTTAAATAAAACACACTTGAATATACCTAGGAAGTGGCAAGAGGAAGACAAAAAGAAAACATTTGCAAAAAAAAAATAATCAACAATGATTTTTTAAATATTCTATTTCACATTTTTAATGTAATGATCTAGTAAAAATAAATCAAACACAGTACTTGTTCGGTTACTGGGCTGAATGAAAAATAACGAGGGGACCACCGATGCATAACATTTTTCTGATGAAATATAACAATAAAACTTAATCAAATTTATCAACAATGCTTACTTTTAATATTTCTTTAATTGTGACTTTTCACCAGGAGGCGTGCTGCTCGGCACCTTCCCCGCAGATCGATCAGCGTCAACGGCCAGCCTGCAACGTGGGACGACGAAGTCACGTACCTGGGAGTGGTGCATGACAAGAAGCTAAAGTACGACAAGCACGTGAACTACATCATCGGGAAGGTGGATCGGTCCACCAAAGCGCTCTACTCCCTGCTGAATCGGCGGTCGAAGCTGAGCATCAAGAACAAGTCGCTGGTGGTCAAGTGCATCATCCGTCCAATGCTGACCTACGCTGCTGCGGTCTGGGGCAACTGCGCCAAATCGCACCGTAAGCGACTCCAGGTGAAGCAGAATAAGCTGCTCAAGATGGTGCACAACCTGGACCCGTGGTACCCGACCGACGATCTACACAAGCTGGCCGGCGTCGACACCGTCGACGCAAGCATCGAAAGGGCAACGAGAACCTTCAGAACTTCGTGTGGGATGTCAACGAATCCGCTCATCGAAGCACTCCTCCACCAACAACTGTGATATTAGTCTTTAAGCCAAACATAGATCTAGGGTTTTTTCTCAAAAATTATTTTCCCTAAAAGAACACCCAGTTAGCAAAATCTAAACGTAGAAATATGTATCCTCCCTGCAAAGGCTTATGAATTGATCTCAGTTGAAAGGTTCTCCAAATCTCTGAATTGCAAATGTAACATCCTGGAGCAGAACAGTTAAATTCTAATAAAAACACAATTGAATTTAATTGTGACTTGAAAATAAATAAAAGTTTGAAAAAAGTTTTTTGAATTATTGAACATGATTTTTGCATCTATTAACCCCTCAGTCATTTCGGTTTGTTTAGGGTTTTGACGTTTGTCTCCTTTTTAACTAAGCTACGGCCCAGTTATCGAGCACCCAGTTAAATAGCAGCCTACTGTACTAGTAAATCCATTCCATAGTATTAATTTAGATTTTACTTTATTAATGAAATATACTGCCGTTCTACGCATAATTGTCCCATGTTCAAAAAAGTGCAACTGAGAAAAACGCGATTGAAATTTTTCGATCGATTTCTGTGTTTATACGCATAATTGTCTCGTGGGTCCCTGTTAGAACTATCTGTCCCTAATTGCCCCAGTTAGTAGTTAATCACTTTTACTTGTGATCCTCTTGCTATAGAATAGGTAAACACGACATAATGCTTAGTAAAACTATTGATTTGGGGGAAGAAAATACTTGGTGGGACAATTATGCGTAGAAGTACAACGATGGGACAAACAGACTTGGTGTTGTTTTTAATGAGTTTCCTAACAAAGTACTAGATTTTATGTGTTTTTCTAAAAGTATATGTCAAATTAAAATTAAAAATGACAAAAAATCGGAATCGATCAAAAATGACATGGGACAATTATGCGTAGAACGGCAGTATACTCAATCTAAAAAAATAGAATGGAATGAGACTTTAAAAAAATGTTCTTAGAAATTGAAAACAAAATCAACAGTTGGAAATACTTTTTCAAAAAAGTATTTTTGAAATTCTCCGGTTTCTACCTTTTTGTGGCGAAAAATGGCAAATGGCACCAAACCATAAATCAATTTTATTTATATTTTTGATTTGGTTCAAACGTTGTGGGGTCCTTCCGTATGACCAAAAAAACCATTTTGTATCATTGGGTCAGCCCTTCAAGGCTTTATACAATTTTGGTAGCTGCCCATACAAAATTTATAAAATTTGAAAATCTGTAACTTTTAAAGTCGTTTTCTGATCGATTTGGCGTCTTTGGCAAAGTTGTAGGTATTGATGCGGACTATTTAGAAAATATAGATACACGGATTTTTTTTTAATTAAACTTTTTAAACATTTTTTTATAAAATCAGTATTTTATTATATGGTTTAGGGGACAAATAACCGCAACCTTTGATTTTTTTTAAATACATAACTAGAAATTCTAGTTTTTTTTTTGAGTTTAGTTTTTAATGAAAAGTGCTTCACAAATTTTCTTATAAAGTGCACCGTTTTCTAGATACAGCCACTAAAGTTTTATGTTTGATTTTGACTGAAAAATTCCGTTTTTTTATTTTTAAATTAGTATCCACGATTGTCTTTTCGTAAAAATATTTTTTTTCGAAAGGTTCAAAATATTTTCAATTAAATTGTCTAAAAACACATTGAAGACTGGTTACTGAAATACAGCGAATAAAAGAAAAAGAAACAAGAAAATTTATATTTTTAAAGTTTCAACATAACATTCCAACATTTTCTTTTGTCAATGTCTCAGTAACTAATGGTACAGTTATCAATCCTAAAAAGACAAAATTTTGTAAAATTTTATGATCATTTTAAAATTTTTGGAATCAAGTCAAACATTTCGGAAGGGCCAGAAAATCAATATTACGCCAATTTAAAATGTTTGTGGTTGGTTGGTTCACATAAGTAGTTTGCACTTGATGGAACTAACTTAAAACCTGGGACAATAAGAATTGAAAAAAAAAACAAATGAGAGGAAAATTGAATTTTAAAAACAAAAAAAAACAATATCGCAAAATCTTCTTATTCAAACCCGTCCAAACTCACTTGATGAGCAAATCTGCTACCTATAATTACAAATCGATTTCCCCCACGCACTTACCTCCTCCGACGTGACAAAGAAGTTCCACGGCAGCAGCGTGGTCATCCCGAGCAGGTAAAACACGGCATAGTTAAAATGGTACTTGTCCACGGGGGCAATCCGCAACCCGCCACCACCACCGCCGTCATCCGCCGTCCTTCGGGCCGTCCTCGTGCCCACGACGGCCGTCGACGGAATCGCATCGACGGAGCCCGCATTGATCGAACCCGCATAATTCGTTTCGTCGTAAAAGGTGGCCTCACTGTCGTCTTCCTCGTCCTCCAGCAGCAGCGGTCGATGGGTTGTGGCCGTTGCGTAATCCATGGCCGCTGGGTTCCGGAAGCCGTGGCCGTTACGCCCCCCAAAAGATTAGTTTTTGTTATTTTCACGAGGGCAGGCGCCAACATTAACACCGTTTTCGAGAATATACGGAACTCATGCCATTGATAACAATCACCTTTTTCAGGTCATCAAGATAACACACAAAACAATAACAATCGACTGATAAAGGTCAGAAGAGGAAAAACGCAAAAAAGAGTTAACTGTTTATCACGCAACAAAGCAAGCACTGACTGACTGACTGGACACTTTCAGCTGACTAATCATTCACAAACACAATCACTGGAAGAGGGGGACGGCAGTGAAAGGTTTCTCCTTTTTTCTGAATAAATGCGATTCAAACAAACGACTATCAACGACTGGGGCCCACAACACTGGAGCAGATTCGCTCGAGAGCCTCCCCGAGGTAGAGGAAAAAAATGTAAATAAGCTGAACGGGAACGCACGCACACACCCAAAGGAAAAAAAATGTAAACATCACACGAGATGACAGTTGCGGAGAGGGAAGGGATGCCAGTTTGAGGGATTTTGATCGGGGTTGGAGGTTTGTGTCTTGGGTGGAATAAATATTGGCTGTGATTGGCTGAATTCCGAGGAGCTGATTTTGTTTACACAATTTCTACGCAGACATAGGCAAATCAAGTAGCCGAACTGGCCTGTAAAAACCAGCTGTTTCCCTGTTAGACTGAAGTCCGGCGGTCGTGCGATTCGAAGCGTTATCCCTCGATGTCGATTGTGTCCTGCCATTTTCGAGCGTTTGTCGTGCATTTCATCGAATGTCAAAGGTGACATCTGCAGTTCGTGTTGGTACTAGTAGGCTACGCAATTGGATGACAGTTCATTTTTTTTTCAAAGTCCACCACGAAAAGGTTATTTAATAAGTTAAAATTAGAAATAATTAAAACAAAAAGCATTGTTTGTGCAGATTCCGATGCGTCAATCCGGAAGGCGTGCTGTTGAGCGATGGGTTCGATGCTCAAATACAAAGCCAGCGGTTTCAAATTCAGGGACTTTCTGAACCAGGAAAACGGTAAAATGCAAGAGGTAAATTCAGAATAGCTTTTTGGTTCTCATCTATTGCTGACTCGAATCCTTGTTTCAGGAATCTAAATTTCCAAGCAACTCATCAAACTTCCATCATCCAACATCCAAAAAGTTTTTGGCACCTCGGATTACCAACTTTTTCAAGAACTTTTTCTTCCAGTATGGCCAAGATTGTGGATTATTTGTTGTAAAAACAGGATAATAAAAATGTATTGATCAACATTTAATTATTTTCATTTAAATAACCCAAAAATCCAAAACGAGAGCACCCGACAATGGCAGGACAATCTAAATAACAAAGTCGCCCGAAAACGGCCCGACAACGGCCCGTCAACGTCGATTTTCTCAAACGTCGATTTCGACGATCGTCGGACAAAGTGTTGCATATACGCACGAAAAGGGCCCGAATTCCGTCGGACAAACCGACGGAATTCGGGCCGTTTTGTCGAGCCGTCCGGCGGTTTTCGGGCCGTTGTCGGCCCGGTCCGTCTGTCAGGGTTACCACGTGCTCGTTGTATAATAAAGGACACAGCTGATTTTGACAGACGAATTATTCTACTCAATTTGCCTATGTATGTGTGTAATTTTTTTACAAACTAACACACTCTCGCGCGTGGACTTACAAAAAATTCTGGAGATAAAGTCACATGACCAACAACTATTTCGACGCCAACATTTCAAAAAGCATCATGTACAAACCATGCGTTTTGAGAAAAACGCATTTGAATGTTGAGCATCCATTTTCAATTCCCATTTTAATATAAAAGCAAAATAAAATGCTCTAATGATAACAAACGATGAAAAACGTTGCTTTTATTGATACTTGATCATCCAAATTCAATAAAACATTATTTCCGTAATTTTATTTGAGAAAAACAAACATAACTTCTTTTAAAATCACCAACGTCTATATCACCCTGCTGTCATTGAGGGGGACGCTTTGTTATGATAGGTTTTTCTTCGCCGAATGTACATGGTGCTTTGTTCATGTTGCTTTTTTTTCGTCACGAGGTTTATGTAGTCTTTTGTTTGACAGATTGACAGGGCTATATAAACAGGGACTGCTGATGGCAGAGATTTTGTTTATGTTACTTTATTTAAAATCATGATTAAACAGACTTTACTGAAGTAACTTTTGCTCATTTTTGGTGGAGAGGTAGCTTATTAGGAGTACCCAGAAAGTGTCAAAATGTACATGATGCTTTTTGGAATGTTACCGTCGATTTCTACACACAAAAAAATATCATGGTAATGACAAAAGTAACTTACTTTTAAATTAATAAGTGGTTAAAATTTGCTACATTAAAAGTTTTTTTCTTGTTTTGAAAATGAAAACTTTTACTGCTACAGTTTTTGAAAATCTCATTGCTAACTTATTTAAAAGTTTTAACTTTTAATTCGACTGTATAATTTCTTTCATTTTGTCGTTCTCGTGAAACCGTGTACGTCCAAAATGTAAACAAACGTTTAGGTGATTCCGGTGTTAAGTGAGTGGTGGTCCACGACGTCAATCAAAACAGAACGCGTCCGATGAGGCCAGCTTCCTGCCGGATCTGCAGCTGTTTCACGACTGAAATTGGCAAGAAGGAAGCTTGGGTGTTTGGTGACGTTTGGATTAGATGACGGGACAGTGTGGGATGTCCTGAGGGTCCGCAGTCCATTTCTCGGTGCGGGACATGTTTGACGAGTATTACATAAAAATCCGGAAGAACAGTTTGCACCAGTTCTGGAAGAACCGTCTGTACGAAAGCCGCAGGTCCTGAAGCTGTCGTACTCGGATTACTTCCAGAGGTTGGAGCAATATCCGACGAACCTATATCAAGAACATCTACCTGGAATACCGAAGAAGTCACCGGTGTGTATTGAGAATGTGTTCAGTGTCTAGCCAAATTAATTTATTTTCAAATTCTTTCAGCAACTCCCGCCCGCAAACTCTCAACTCGCGACGGCGCAGCTTCGGCCGGATGAACTGGCAACATCTGTGCCATTCTCGAAGGAGGACGATGCGATCGGGAACTATCGGTTCAGGCGCTTCACTTCCCAGTCGGAAAACGTCGACTTACCTTCTCGAATTAACACCCAATGGCCAACTCCTCCAAGCCTGTCCTGATGATGGCTGGCAACGAGACTACCCTGCCCTAGTAACATTTTTAAACTTACAGGTTTTATCATAGTTCTGACAACTCTCATACGGCCTAAATAGGCTTTTATGGCCTACTTAAAACCTAAAATGTTACTAGGGTGTATTCTACATCGCTGTCGCGCTCCAAAATGTAGGCCGCGATGTTAAGCAGCATTAGCAGCAGGTTTGATATTAAAATAAAAATAGAAATAAAATTCATCACATTTTTCGAAAATCATCAGTGTAATGTTAAATGTTATTTATTGTTGCCATAAAAGGTTTCTTCTTATAATAAAAGTAAAAAACTTTTATCGATACAACGATTTTGTTCCAGAAGTGCATGGTAGTATCAAAAACTTTCCAACTTTTAAATTAAAAAGTTTGAACTTTCTACGAATATTTACCAACGCGAACTTTTAATCCAACGAACGATCTTTTTAAATTTAGAGTATTTTTTCTTTGTGTGTAGTAATTTCTTTATGTTTTTTTGCTTTCCTCACGTTACTGAGGAAAGGCTATAAAATCACTCGAAAAATGAACTTCTCAATCAGACCTCCTAGACCGAGTCCTAGACTCACATTCATGTATACCTACCGACTTAGAATCAAATTCTGAGCAAATCTCTGTGTGTGTGGCGGGATGTTCATCAAAAAATTGTCACTCGATTATCTCGACATTGGCTGAACCGATTTTGTCCGTTTTGGCGTCATTCGATAAGTCTTGGGGTCCCATAAGTCGCTATTAAAAATTATGCAGTTTAGTAGTGACGAACTGTCACTTTTTATACGGCGCTCACGCACACTATCAAAACGAACGTTTGGTAGAATATGTGAACTCCATGTAAAATGGGTGTCAAACTAAAAAGTGTTCGTTCGACGACAGTTGGTGTCAAATCATCGGGGTTTGAGTATAATTTGTATTTTGGGGTTTTTTTCGATTTTTCCATTTCGAATTTGAATTATTTTTTAGATATTTTGATGCTTAGCAATCTGAAAATTTATTAAATTCGAAATAAAAAAAAAAATGAAATTCAGAAATTTACCTTCCGGAATTGAATTAAGTAGTTTCGTGTTATTTTTTTTATAAATCTAGTTTTTTTAAAGGTTTTTTTAAACTATTTTGTTTCATATGTCCTAGGACCTTTTCGAAAAAAACTCTTGAAATATATTTTATGATTCTTATACTGCTTTCTAAGGCTAGTATGGATATCGGAAGGAAAGGGGCCAAGAAACAGCTTTACGAACAGCAGAACAACAGAGAGGGAGCGTTTTCTTGGGGCCTTTCTTCACCCTATCTGGCTTGCTTTCGCTGCCGCTGCTGCTCATTTGAAATTTTTCTTGACCGGTTCCTTCCGATGTGCATACACCGCTTTAGGGCCAATAAGCGCCTCTCAAGAAGAGGGGTCAAGAAATGGCTTTACGAACAGCAGAACAAAAGAGTGGGAACGATTTCTTGGGGGTTTTCTTTACTTTCTCTGGTTGCTTTTGCTGCAGCCCATTTCTAGAGTTTTTTTTTTGAATAGGTCCTATAAACTTTTGAAAGACAATAGCTCATAGAACCTTTTTTTAAAAATAACTCTAGATTTCTAGAGTTTTTTTTTAAATGGTCCAAAAAAACCAAATTTTCAGTTTTTGCTTTTTGGGTGTTTTTTAATATCCCTGACTCAAGGCGGTTTCAAAAACACACAAAAAGCAAAAACTGGAAATTTGGTTTATTGGACATTTAAAAAAAACTCCAGATTTGAACTATTTCTTGCCCGGATCCTTCCGAAGTGCGTATATCGCTTCCGCTACGTAATTTTGTGCTCCACCCAAACCTTTGCAGATTTCTGTCGATTACTCTACAGACATTTCGTGCCATCAACTGGCATCCCTGCGCCCTCAAACCAAAACCCGAAACGTCACAACAAAGCAAAATTTGAAGCTTGAAAATCGGGGAATGTCGGCGTGCCGCTTTCGCCCGGAGTAGTTTCGTGTTAATTTCACAGTTTTTACAGTTAAAATTTTCCTCAAACGGCCGAAAAATGTCCGTGTCAACGAATATAAGCGTGGAGGCTCCGATCGAGAGCCAAATCCAGGAGATTGCGTACGATGGAACCGAGATCTATCAGCTGTAAGTTAGGGTGGCATTTTGATTGGGGTTGATTTTGATGGTTTGATTGTTTTAGGCCGCCGACGCTGTCGGAACATTTGGCCAAGTGCGCGGCCAAGATCGACTTTAGCAAGACTGCGAACGACATTGATTTGGTGCAGCAAAGTATCAAGAAGGAGGACGAGAAGAAGGAGGAGGAAGGGAAGGACAGTGCGGCCCACTTTCAGTCCAGCTTGTGGCCGTGGGATTCGGTGCGGAACAAGCTGAAGGAGGCGTTCACGGAGGTTTGCGTGCTGTCGGACGTGCTGGCGGTGGCGAAGGAGAAGCGCTTTATGGTGCTGGATCCGATTCCGCAGGAACCGCCGGAGGTGAAGCCGATGGTGCAGGTTTACGCGCGGAAGAAGGCGCTGGCGAGTGCGGCGAACATTTTGCTGACCGGGGCGGATCGGTTGAAGAGTGCGAACCAGGGCGAGCAGGGCGGGAGTCGGGCGCCGGACTTTCATATTGAGTTGCTGCGGCTGAGGAGGAATTGGCGGTTGAAGAAGGTTTCGAACACGATTATTGGGGATTTGAGCTATCGGACGGCGGGGTCGAAATTCATGCATCCGGGGATGTTTGAGGTAACGAAGGCGGAGGACGAGCAGAACGGGGAGGAGGCGGCGGGGGCTGCGGGTACGGTGGCCACGACGGCTGGGGGAGCGGCTCCGGGGCCGAAGATTAACTCTGCGTTGAGGGTGAATGTTCCGACGGAATTGCAGGGGGTGGCGTTTATTAAGGTGATTACGCAGAAGGACCAAGGGGATTTGTGCACGGCCACGCTGAACATGATGGGATCGACGCAGCTTTGTCCGCAGGCCGGAGCGTGGCAGCAGACGCTGGAATTTGCCCAGAATGTGTTGTTTTGTAAGGAGCTCTTTAACCAACTGGCTAGGGAAGCGGTTCAGTTGCAGGCACCGATTCCGCACGTGGTCGTTGGCAATCAAATTCGAGCTACGCTACTCCCGGGGATCCAGCTGATCATTTCCCTTTGCCACTCGACGTCTTCCGACTCGAACAACAGTTCGGAACCGATCAAAGATCATGATCACGTACTGGAACATTCCCTACATCAACTGCTTCGTGAGTTCCACCACAAAAACACGCACCATCCGTTCCCCCATCCGGCGAGCGCCCCGCTCGGCCCCAGCAAGAAACGCATGCTCGCCGGTCCGTCCGCGTTCGACCGTTACGAACTGCTGGAGATGACCAAATCTCAAACCCTGCTCGAGCAGATCATCGCCCAGGCGCAGCACATCTTCACGCGACGTCGCGCCCAGTACGTCCTCGACACACTCGCCCGGGACGTCAAAGATCCGCAAATCACCTCCCACTGGAACGCCATGAACAGCCCGACCATGTCCTGCGTCAAGATCAACATCACCTCCCACGGGTACGACGCCAACCTGCGCACCTCCCTCGTCATCCACGTCAAGGAACGCTCGCTGAAGTGCATCTGCCGTGACGGCCGCATCATGCACATGTCCTACGAGATGCAGGAACTGCGCGACCTCATCTACTGCCAGATCAGCCAGCACCAGATCATCTGCCTGCAGAACCTCGCCAAGTGCATGGCCTGGCAGATCCTCTCGAACAGCAGCCACCTCGGCATCGGCGCCGTCGAACCACTCGGCAACGCCAGCTCCTGTGTGCTCGCCTCGCCCAACAGCGACCGCCTGATCGCGGTCCAGGTCCGCTGCGATCCCCAAATCGACGTCAAAGTGTTCATCGCTCAAAGCCCCGGCAAAGACTTCTTCCCCGGTTCGCTCGTCCAAGGGCGCCACTGGGAGCATCTCGGAGGGCACTTCAAGGAGGTCCGCTTCGACAAGATGGAGGGCAAAAACTTCCACAACAAGATGGAGTTCCTGATGGCGAGCCTGACGAGTCAGTCCTAACGGCGACCACACCGGCTGGAGGAGATCTTCCTAAGTGACGAGGGCGATGGAGGTGGGAGCGGCGATGAGGAGGGCGAGGTGGAGGAGGAGGAGGAAGAGGACGATGATGATGGAGCTGGAGGGGGCCGAAGTCCGGAGCTTGGTCAGCTCGTGCTCGATGTTGCGCGGGGGGACTTTTGAGAATTGTGAAAACACACTCGTATTTTATTGCTTATGGTGAGGCATCTTATGACTACACACACAATTAGAATAAAAGTATTTCGTAATAAATATTAACTGATATCTGTGAAAACATGGGGTTTCGATTCGAGAAATGAAAGAAAACCAAGAGAGAAAAAAATAATGATCAACTTCAAAAATGACAGCAAAGATTTTTTTTACTTTATTTTGCCATTCAAGAAATGTATTAAATTTTTCTTAATTTTCATTTTTTTTTGTTGAGCCTTGATACCACTACGACCAATTTGAGGAATATTGTGGTGTTAATTTGCAATAGGGTAAAGTGGGGTAAGTGTAACAAGCTAAGGAAATGCTCGTTATAACCCATTAAAAAGTTAAAAAAAAAAATCTGTCGGATTCTATTATAATCATCTTATTCTTGGTCTTGACTAAGACCTTGTTAGAACAAGTTTTAAAAAAATCCAGTTTTTTAATGTAAAAAAAATGATTTTTAAATTTTTGATTTTCCGTACGTTCTACTCAACTAGTGGGGCAAGACGAACAACCCGTTGGGGCAAGAGGAACAATGCATGAAAAAACATGTGAATATGCTAACAATTGAACTGTTACATCAGATTAGAAATTTATTTGAAAGGTTTCTTCCATTTTTAGATTAAATAATAAAATATTTCACTAAAAAAATTTAACGTTTTTACGAAAATAAAATATTACTTAGATGGTAAATAGTAAATTTTCATAATATCACTGTATTTTGTATGGACATTTTTTTAACAATTGTTTATCAGTTTTTAGTACTTTCATGTATTTATTTCCCAATAAAATATGTTGTTGCAGCAATTAGTAATTGTGTCACTTGCCCCACCTGAACAAGATTTTTTAAAAGCTTTCAACAAAAATAACCAAAAGTTAAATCATACTTTGTAATAGGTGCATGTTATTGGTAGAGACACTACTGATCTAGGAAAAATAGCATTTTGATAAAATGAGCCTTAAAACGAACCCTTAGCCTTATTTTGTACTTTCCAAATATTACCCATAATGGAAATTATAAAAATTTCGGTATTTCGTAAAAACTTGGGGATTTAACATTTGAGGATTTGAATAATAAGTTATTTTGTGAAATTAATGTATTATTTGAAACTCTTTTTAAGTGAAAATCTAGTATTTTAAGTGTGCAAATATTTGGTGTGCAATTATGATTTGCACAGGGGGGGAATTTGGTGCAAAGTGTGCAATAACCAAGGGAATGATGGAAAGAGAGGAATCACAAATCCGTATAGAGTTATCTAAGTCCGCTCTCACGCACACTAGCACCCCATTTGTTTTGCTGGACGGTACAAAATTTAACCTCAATCTTTTTCGTGTAAGGCTTTTAATTGCTTATTTAATTGTCGGTGTACAGGACGCCGCACTGTTTAATCATTTTCTGACGTCCATTCAATTTTGCAGTCCAAACCCAGTTATTGAATTGGAAAAATAAAATTCTTTTTCAAATTGTCTTTTCTTGATTTGTGTGCACCTACGTCGAAGACCAAGATTGTTTACTTTTTGCTCTTTGGTCTGACAGTCTTGGTCTGACAGATTTGGTCTGACAGCTTTATCATGGATTTTGGTCTGGTCTAGGCGAGGGATAGGACACAGCACCTTCCTGCATTTAACCGTGTTTGCTTGATTTCTATAATGCCGTTGCAAATATTTTTCAAAGTATTACAGTATTACAGGTATGCTACCGTAAAAAAATGCAAACATCAATGAGTTTGTGAAAATATTTTTTTTTGCTAAAGTTTTACCTCTTTTTCCGATCTGTATTACCCGAATTAAATAAAAAATAAAATCATTTAAACTTCCCGAAAAATCAGATAAAAATATAACTGCTTTTAAAGTTTTCATACGACCTTTTCAAATGTTAGGCATTATTGACTATTTTTCCTTAAAAGTCTAATACCCTTTCGTTTGCGACAGCTAGAATCGGCTGAAATGTCGCAGAGTTATGATTTTTTGAAAAATGTGTTTTTTGTGAAAATCGACGAAAATTGCAATATTTTAGTCCACCCTAACATGGTGTAGGTCACCCTAACGGCCAAACAAAAAAAATATAGGTCTAATTATTTCAAATATCATTCAATACTATATACGCCCTTTTGAAATGTTAGCCCAGATTAAAAAAAAAAAAACAAAATATTATTTTCGAAAAGATCGGAAAATTTCACGAATGTTTCATGATTTAACATTGAAAATCGGACCATTCATTGCTGAGACATCGACATAAGAAAATGGAGGTTTGTTTGAGTAAGACTAAAAAAACAATTTTCCTGTTTTTTATTCTTTTATCCGCTGTTTGTCAGCAACCAGTGGTCCAATCTTCAATGTTTCTTAGACGAAATTGTAGGAAATTTTCGAAAAAAGGATGGACAATCATTTACACTATTTAAAAAATAAAAAAAAAACGGATTTTTCGGACAAAATTTAAGGTGAGACGTTGATTATTTTCGAAGATAATTGATCATCACTATGTAATATTCTGTATTAAATTTAATTTAACGAATTTCTGTACCAAAATGAATCAGCATGTGCCGGTTGTTGCCTCCTTGAAGCCACTGAAGGAATTTTTGATCTAAAGCAATTGTGTTTCAAAATTTATATAATTTTGTGGTACAATCATTGACGTCCTAGTTGGCAATCATTGATTAATGACGATTTCCATAACTTTACAAAGAATGGGATAATCGTTACCAAAAGGAATCAGCATGTGTAGGGCACTATTCTAAACAACTTGTTGAAGGAATTTTGTCAAAATATTGAAAGCGACACAAAATTTATATCTCTGAGCGAAAAATCATGACAATGATGGAAGTCTTCACGTTAACATTGATATTGATACAAAATATTTAAAAAATGGCGCACTTAATCAAAAAAAGTGCAAATTCGATCGTACCTAAAAAATGAGCTCAACAAATTTTAAGTGCAAGATTGATTTTGTTTTTTACAAAAAAAAAGCTTTTAAAATTTGTTTAACTCGTCGGCAAAATGTTGGTCTATAGGGGCAAAATGGACCAGGGGGCAGAATGGGCCACCCTTGATTTGGGCTTTAGAATGGATCTAGACCAACTGGACGTCAAATAACATCACCATACCGAACACGACGTTTTAATTCATTGTGTTTTTTGAATTATGGGCAAACACGAGGGGAACGACACAGCGAAATATCCTGGATTTTGGTTCAAATTCCAGCATTTTCTTCAATCCGATTGAATCTGACTCAGCGTGTGAAATCCAACTAATCCGAGCAAATCCTGGCAAATCGGGCAAACATGTAAATTTATTGACAAAACCGCGCAAATGTTGTTTATTTCGAGGTTCTTAAATAAGCTTTCTCGAAAGTTAGATTGTTTGAAAAAGTTTGTTCAATGTTTAGAATGTTACCAGGAGCTATTACGAAGGTAATCAAACAACAACGGAACCTTCAAATCATTTAGAGGCTTGGTGGTGGAAATGTTAAATAGAAATCCACTTGGGGGTAAAATGGGCCACCCTTATCCTGCCTTATAAAAACAATCAAAAGTTATGTCGCTTCAGGTTGCTTAACAAATCACGTTTAATGCAACATTAGTTGATTTTTTAGTTTTTTTTTTCATGCGTATTTGTAAAAAAAGTGTCTTATTTCAACATATTAACACTATTTTCAAAAAATGTTTGTTTTGGTGAGTGACTATTTTTATAAAAGTGGTCTAACTTCATGGAAATCATGTTAGAATGGTCCCTTAAGTCATTTCCAACGTTTTATGAGACAAAATGGCTTGTTTTCTAAGGTGTGGCTTATTCTGCCCTGTAGGGTGGTTCATTCTGCCCCGCACCCTGGAAAAGTAGTCGAAAACATCTTTTTAAATTGCATAAAAATAGTTTTAAGCTAAAAATTTTCATCAAAAAAGTATACAACATTGAAGAGAACATCCCAAAGCATAAGTCTACTACACTGAATTCATAAATTTGTATGTTTTTCTATGGTTTTTGGCGCATTTTACTTAGGTGGGCCATTCTGCCCCCCCCCCCCCCCTGCCACCACTTCTGAATGGCATTAAGAGCGAGTTTTTCACCAATGTGTAACAGGTCGTATCGAGGTGCTCCGATTTGGATGAAACTTTCAGCCTTGCTTTCAGCGTTTGTTTATCTATACATGAGATGAACTCATGCCAAATATGAGCCCTCTACGACAAAGGGAAGTGGGGTAAAACGGGCTTTGAAGTTTGAGGTCGAAAAAACATAAAAAATCTTAAAAATGCTCGCATTTCCGTAAAACTTCATCAATTCCAATTCTCTTAGATACATTCGAAAGGTCTTTTGAAGCACTTCAAAATGTGCCAAAGACAACCAGGATTGGTTTTACTTTTCTCTTAGCTTTTGCAAATTACCGTCAAAAATTGATTTTTTTAAAACCTTAATATCTTTTTGCAACAGCCTCCAACACCCATACTCCCATAGGTCAAAAGTTAGGTAATTTCATGGACTATAAGCCTACGGTAATAACTTTTTGGCCAATCGCAGTTTTTCTCATAGTTTTTCGATTTTTCTATAACAAACTTTTTACAACGTTAGTTTTTGCCCTGTAGGCTCCCATAGCGGCACTTATTGGTCTCAATTTTGTCATATTCGGAATCCTCGGAAAATTTCACGTTAGCTAGAAGTATTGAAGTTGTAAATTTGATTGGAAAAATTGCTATTTAGAATGAATTAAAATATTTTTTCACAATTTGTTGGATTAGGGGTAAAACAGGTTTTCGCCTACTTGATACAGCATTTGACGTATTGATCAAAGGGAAATAAGATCTATTTCTTTTTTCAAAAATGTTTTATTTAATTATTTTTTAAATCAAAAATACAACTCCAATACTTCTAACTAACGTGAAATTTTCCGAGGATTCCGAATATGACAAAGTGCTTCAAAAGACCTGTCGAATGCATCGAAGAGAGTTGGAATTGATGAAGTTTTACTAAAATGCGAGCAATTTCAAGATTTTTCATGTTTTTTGGACTTCAAACTTCAAAGACCGTTTTACCCCATTTCCCTTTGTCGTAGAGGGCTCATATTTGGCATGAGTTCATCTCATGTATAGATAAACAATCGCTGAAAGTTTCATCCAAATCGGAGCACCTCGGTACGATCTCTAGAACAAACTGAGCAATATTTACAAATACTGCCTCTTAAAGATATGGGGCTTTTTCCCCTTAATCGCATTTTTTTCCTTGTACTTATTTTCTGAATAGTCCTCATCAATACCTACAAATATGCCGAAAACACCAAATCAATAATTTTTGTATGAACAGCTGCCAAAATTTTATGTATGGAGATTTGTATGGGTGAACCAATGATATTTTTCTTTGGTGATAGGAAGGTGATCGATATGGTCGAAATCGACCGATTTCGTAGAGAATTGATCAGTAGACGATGTGAAAACAAGCAAGGTCAAAGACTATCAGAAACAAACATCAACTAAACTCGACTAAACATGATAAGTGCAAATTAAAATACTAAAAATGAAACAAGGAAAATTTAAAACAACAGCGGGTAAGTTTTTCGTAAAACAAAAGTTGCTCAATATTATGAATCATGAACAAAATAAAAATGTTTTTATTTTCTTGCTTTTTACATTAAATTGAATTTAAGTATAGTCATAGTTAAACCAATAAATCGTATTATTTCAAATAAAACTTTCTGACACGTTCACAGCTTTAATGCCCCAACCATCAGTGCAACATTTATGCAAAAATTTTGTGTTGTCCAGCACACCTGATATGACAGCTCACACGTCCAAGGCATTAGAAGTGAAGGGGAGGTCAAATGTGAATTATTATGTTTGAATTATTGATACAGCCAATAAAACCTGTCACGAATGTTGATGCTGTGAAATGCTATTTTTTGTTTGTTGCTATCTCTCCTAAAAGCCATGCTTTCCAGCTTCCGGTGTCGGCGTGTTATCGTCAAACCTTGCTATGCTCGGTCGGTTAGCCAAACCACATTTATGCTCGATACCGATTTGACCTCGGCCCGGAGTACGGAAATAGCCTGAACCGCTCGTTGACAGCACGTGTCAGGCATTTCGTCGCCATCGTGCTAACTTGTCGTACGTGCATTTTGGGCCAAATTGAGTTAAGAACGCCATTTTGTGCAGCTCACAATGCCTCACCTTGCGACCTTCACAGATCCCCAAAATTCGATTTCAATCCTGAGATATTCAACAAAAACCGAAAAAACTCCGTGCATTTTTGTCACTTTACATATGAAAGTAGTTTCAATCTTGTCGTGCTATCTTGTCACTCCATGAAAATTGATGTAAGTGCGACAAAAGGCCAAAGGGATTTCAGGCCAGGAAAGTCAGGATGCGTTTGTCGCACGTACAAGCTAGACTACCGTAAACATTTGTAATTATAACTCGGGACTCCAGCAACCAACTTCAACGAAACTTCGGGACAATGCACAGAATGGTGAGCCAAACAAAACGTGTTTGTTATTGTTTACATTGCGTGCTCTCATTTTAGAATATTCAAGGTCAAATATTAAAACGCGTTTTTCTCGGAACGTCAAAATGGCGGGTGCGACAAGATAGCACGACGACGTCGATTTGTTGGCTAGCTCAATTTGCACATTTTATGCACGTCGTTTGATTGTTTTGTTTTGATTCGTTACGCTGTGCAG
This sequence comes from Culex pipiens pallens, assembly GCF_016801865.2. Classification (NCBI taxonomy): domain Eukaryota; kingdom Metazoa; phylum Arthropoda; class Insecta; order Diptera; family Culicidae; genus Culex; species Culex pipiens. Next base: position 33,693,942 of record NC_068938.1, on the reverse strand, counting down.
AAAAGGGTCGGTGTTTGTGTGTGTGAGTTTTTTTTTATTTCCGCAAATCACGATTGTGACGTTACGTGACACGATAAGCTAATAACAGTTTTGCGTGCGGTGTCAATTTCAATTTTGGATTTAATTCTGGGTTGAAATTTTACGAAAGATGGTTTGGCCTGAATTTGCATACATTCTGGCGCTCATCTTAAGTCAGCATTAGATTGAATTTATTATTTGGGTAATTCTCTACCAACTCACACGAAATCGGGAAAAGTTGCCCCGACCCCTCTTCGATTTGCGCGAAACTTTGTCCTTAGGGGTAACTTTTGTCCCTTATCACGAATCCGAGCTCCGTTTTTTGATATCTCGTGACGGAGGGGCGGTACGACCCCTTCCATTTTTGAACATGCGAAAAAAGAGGTGTTTTTCAATAATTTGCAGCCTGAAACGGTGATGAGATAGAAATTTGGTGTCAAAGGGACTTTTATGTAAAATTAGACGCCCGATTTGATGGCGTACTCAGAATTCCGAAAAAACGTATTTTTCATCGAAAAAAACACTAAATTTTTTTTAAAAATTCTCCCATTTTCCGTTACTCGACTGTAAAAATTTTTGGAATATGTCATTTTATGGGAAATTTAATGTTCTTTTCGAATCTTTATTGACCCGGAAGGGTCATTTTTTCATTTAGTACAAAAATTTTCATTTTAAAATTTCGTGTTTTTTCAAACTTTGCAGGGTTATTTTTTAGAGTGTTACAATGTTCTACAAAGTTGTAGAGCAGACAATTACAAAAATTTTAATATACAGACATAAGGGGTTTGCTTATAAACATCACGAGTTATCGTGATTTTACGAAAAAAAAGTTTTGAAAAAGTTACTTTTTGCGTTTCTCTTTGTTTCGTCGTCCGTGTCTGTCGCGAGTGACCATGAACGGCCATGATCGGTGACGACCAACTTTTTCAAAACTTTTTTTCGTAAAATCGCGATAACTCGTGATGTTTATAAGCAAACCCCTTATGTCTATATATCAAAATTTTTGTAATTGTCTGTTCTACAACTTTGTAGAACATTGTTACACTCTTAAAAATAACCCTGCAAAGTTAGAAAAAACACGAAATTTTAAAATGAAAAATTTTGTTCTAAATGAAAAAATGACCCTTCTGGGTCAATGTAGATTCGAAAAGTACATTAAATTTCCCATAAAATGACTTGCTCCAAAATTTTTTACAGGCGAGTAACGGAAAATGGGAGAATTTTCAAAACTTGTTTAGTGTTTTTTTTCGATGAAAAATACGTTTTTTCGGAATTCCGAGTACGCCATCAAATCGGGCGTCTAATTTTACATAAAAGTCCCTTTGACACCAAACTTCTATCTCATCACCGTTTCAGGCTGCAAATTATTGAAAAACACCTCTTTTTTCGCATGTTCAAAAATGGAAGGGGTCGTACCGCCCCTCCGTCACGAGATATCAAAAAACGGACCTCGGATTCGTGATCAGGGACAAAAGTTACCCCTTAGAACAACGTTTCACGCAAATCGAAGAGGGGTCGGGGCAACAGCTGTGTGAGTTGGCGGAGAATTACCCATTTATTTATATAACCTACTTCTTAAATTGATTTGTGTAAATCAAAATCAAATATTTTTTCAACAAATGTGTTTACCTTGCCTTTTAAAGTTCAACAAACTTCAACAAAATCCAGTTTAATCGCAATGAACAGTCAAAGATTACGATAATATCTCGGTTTACGAACCGACTATCCGCGTTGAAGTTTTCATTTTCAATTTCCCTCTCCCCTGTGCGGATTACAGCTCCAAAGGCTAGACACCGCTGCTGTTGCCAGATTGAACCTGCTTCAGACGGAAACCTCCCACGTGGTTGAACAGGTGGGTGGCACACGCTCGATCTGTCGAAAAAGTCAAGAGCACTTTCCCGAATGTTGTGCTCGCTTGGCTGGCAGTCTGAAAGCGATTCCATCTCAAGGGACAATTTGAATATTGAGTACTTTCATAATTTTAAGTAAGGTCAATGATACGTTATAAAAAAAATATTTTACTTCTCTGCATTTTTAATTGAAACCAACTAAAAATAACAAAACTAGAAATAAAAAAGTAAAATTGCAATTTGAAGTGTTTTTTTTTCAGTATATAAGGCTGGTACAAATATTTTTAAAGATTTTTGTCACCTTCAAAATCCCCCTGATAACCACGGAGCAAATCATATTTTTTTTCAAAAAACTTCAAAATTTCTATGAAAACTCATGTTCAATCAGGTGAAATTAAGGGGAACATGTAGAAAATCACAAAATTTCAAATATCACAAAAATTCATATTACAGAAAATTTATTGAATCCACTAAAAAGATGATTTTGAGTCACTCCTGAAAGTTTCATGAAGATATTACATGCTTAAACTGAGTTACAGACGATTTTAAACTCAACATTTTGCCTTGCGCAAAGCGGACTGCCAAACTTCGTGAACGTTTTTCTCGAAGAACCGAGTTGATTTACGGGTGCCACGATATCTCGAGATGGGATGAACCAAAATGGCTGAAATTTGGAATGAAGACTCCCGAGACATATTCCGTGTGCGTGACGAAGCTCAATTTTGAAACTTTGGTTTTTTTTTAAATCAATAACTGACAATATTTGATATAAAAACACAAAAATATTTTTATCTTTTATAAATTAAGTTTATTGAAAATCGGCCTTTGCCATGCACACAGGACCGGTTTAACGAATCTTCACCAAAATTTTGAGCCGATTTGGTCAAGGCAATGTTGAGATATCGTGGCACCCGTTTTTTTGAAACTGCTAATTTCAAATAGCTGTATCTCGGCAATGATACAACCAAATGTCTTCAAATTTGTTTTTGATAATAGATGGAAATGTGTATTTTAATTCCCCGAAAACAGATTTTAAATAAACTCAAATGTGTGCTCACTTCGACCTCTGACTTTTTTTGTCAATTTTCATGTATGTAACCCCTTAATTTAAAATGCATAACCATCTGTTGAAAATAGTTTTTATTATTTTTGGGTGTATTCAAAATCCTTTTGTATTTTTGAAAATTACGTATGTACTGCAGTAACGCAAACATTTTTTTTCGAAGCCAGAAAAAGTTGTTCTCAAAAATGTTATGTTAAAGTTTCTGGAAAAATAAAACTTTGCTGCAAACTAACATTTTCAACGGAAAAAAAATAAAGATTTTTTGAAAAAATATTTAAAAAAAACATTGTCTAACGTTTGGTTTTTGTATTTGAAATTTTCTGATATTTTCAAAAAAATATTTTCAAAAATTTAAAATCAAGGCTAACATTTTAAACAACATTCAATATTACGCCCATTTTAAATGATAGTCTTGATTTAAATTTATTGAAAATATTGTATTCGAAAAGATCGGAAAATTTTACGAATATTCCATGTTTTAACATTGTAAATCGGATTTATAGTTGCTGAGATATCGACATTAGAAAATGGTGGGTTGTTTGGGTTAGACTTAAAGAAACATCAATTTTCCTGTTTTTTAACCTTTGCATGGCAATATCTCAGCAACTATGGGTCGTATCAACAAAGTTCAATAAAGCAAAATATAGAAAATTTTCTCAGCTTTTCAAATTTTATTTTTTAAAGGTGGGCAAACATGGGCACTAATTAAAAAAAAATGAAAACCTTCGACTATTTTCAAAAAAGTTACCTAAAAAGGGTTATAACTTGAAAACGGTGCACTTTATCAAAAATTCACTAAAGTACTTTTTGATTGCAAATTCGATTTTGCATCAAAAAATGAAGTTGAAAAATTGCGACCAATATTCGATTTTTTGAAAAATATGTATTGATTCAAAAAATCATTACTCGGTCAAAGATGTTTTGCCCATTCTAAAACATTCTGAAAAGTTGGCATTTTCTATCCTCTAAAACATATTAAAAAAAAATTGTTTTTTTTTTTTAAATCAAGTTTTAGTGACAAAAAGTTGAATTAAAAATCACAAATTTTTTTTTACCGTGTATCATTTTTTTTCAGTGTAGTCCATATCCATACCTACAACTTTGCCGAAGACACCAAATCGATCAAAAAATTCCTACAAAAGATACAGATTTTTGAATTTTCATACATCATTTTTGTATGGACAGCTGCCAAATTTGTATGGAAAATTATATGGACAAACTAATGATGCAAAATGGCTTCTTTGGGCATACCGAAGGCACCAAAAAAGTTTCAGCCGGATTAAAAAATACAAAAAAAAAAATCGAATGACCGAAATCTCAGAGAATTGCTCGCTCTCGAAAACGGTGCACTTTATTAATTTTTTTGTAAAGCACTTTTCGATTAAAAATTCAAAATCATAACTGCAAAAAGAAAAAAAAAATGAAAAAATTCCAAAATCTAGTGCGTCAATCCCGGGAATTCCCGTGACAAAATTCCCGGGATTTTTCCAAAACCGGGAATTCCCGAATCCCGGGATTTTTCATTTTTATCCCGGGAATTCCCGAAAGTGAGAAAAAACTTATTTTGGTTTGAAAATTCTGAATAGGATTATTAAGCATTCAAAATTTTTACTCGACATATATCAGCAATAATTTGGCATATTATGGAAATTGTTAAAATTTTAGTTTAGAAATTCAAAAATGTCCTATCGCTTTAAATATTTTCTATTTAATTTTATATTCTATTCAAAGACTGGGTATTAATTATTCTAAGTTTGAAAAAATATCATATTTAACTAATTTTCATCAAATACCGCCGCCTGGGAAAAATCAGGACAAAGGTTCCAAAAATATTTTCCCGTTTCCCGAGAACTTCCAAATCCGGGAAAATTGGACGCCCTACGAAATCACACCTTTTTTAAAAATATCATTTCTTGGCGGCAACATTTTTGGCCGTACTTATTTATGCCTCAAACATTGCGGGGTTTTGTCCCCTTAAAATAAAAACGTTACTTAATCCACCTTTAGGTGGTTGGTGCCATAAAGTAAAGACACTACACATTAGGGTGGGTACGGATTTTGAAAAGTTCTCAGATCAAGTTCTGGTGTGGTTCCCCTTGTAGGGCATACCCGTAGAGACTCTCACGCCAAATTTCAGCTCATTTGGTTGAAAACTGGCTTGTCTCAAGCGGGTTCAAGTTTACATGGAAATTACTATGGGAAATTTTGAATTTTCGTTCATTCGCTCCTACAGGCCTGGGGAAAACATGTAGAAACTTCTAGGATGGCCAGAAATGAGCGGAATCGTCTGGAGAACAATTTTACCTAAGAGACCAGGTCGATTCGTTCAACCCCCATCGAGCTCAACGGCAATACATCCGGGGTTTTCGGAACCAACGGTTTTCCCCAGAAAAGCATCAAATTTTCCTTAGCATGCTATGAATGCTTGATGAACACCGCGACGCCACATGTCAAACAGCTACCACGTGGACTAGCATCGTCTATAAAAAAAATGTTTTATTGCTTTTTGAACTATACAATAATCATTTATGGTGATCCTGATACTATTTAGCTGTATTCTTAACCTCCAATTAAGAAAAAAAACTGTTATGGTGCAAATTTTACAACCACGTGGTAGCTGTTTGACATGTGGCGTCGCGGTGTTCATCAAGCATCCATAGCATGCTAAGGAAAATTTGATGCTTTTCTGGGGAAAACCGTTGGTTCCGAAAACCCCGGATGTATTGCCGTTGAGCTCGATGGGGGTTGAACGAATCGACCTGGTCTCTTAGGTAAAATTGTTCTCCAGACGATTCCGCTCATTTCTGGCCATCCTAGAAGTTTCTACATGTTTTCCCCAGGCCTGTAGGAGCGAATGAATGAAAATTCAAAATTTCCCATAGTAATTTCCATGTAAACTTGAACCCGCTTGAGACAAGCCACTTTTCAACCAAATGAGCTGAAATTTGGCGTGAGAGTCCCTTTGGGTATGCCCTACAAGGGGAACCACACCAGAACTTGATCTGAGAACTTTTCAAAATCCGTACCCACCCTACTACACATCCTCAAAAAGTGTATAAATAACACTTATTTTTTATCAAATTATCTGAGATCCGGCCTCAAAAAAGTGTATCGAAAACACAAAAGTACTTATAACTTTTGATAGGGTTATCAGATCTTCAATCTTTTGGGCTTGTTGGAAAGGTCTTTTGATTACTTATCCAATGATGGGTCGCATGATAGACAACTTTTTCATCAAAATATTTGAGATCCGGCTTAAAAAAAGTCTATTAATAACACTTAAGTGCTCATAACTTTTGATGGGGTTGTCAGATCTTCAATCTTTTTAACGCGTTGGAAAGGTCTTTCAAATACCTTTCTAAAAATGTATAGCATGACGGGGTTTCTTACAAAAACCACCCTTTTTACAATCTTCCGAAGTTTAGCTAAAATCGTTTTTTTTTAGCATAACTTTTGAAGTACTTTTCTAAACTTCATAATATTAACTAGGGTCTTGTGGGATCCCAAGACGGATCGAATGAGACCAAAACGGTCCAAATCGGTTCAGCCAGTCCGGAGATAATCGAGTGCATATTTTTCGGTGCACGGACTCACATCCAGACACACGCACAGACATTTGTTCAGAATTTGATTCTGAGTCGATAGGTATACGTGAAGGTGGTCTACGAGGTCAAATAAAGAAGTTCATTTTTCGAGTGATTTTAAAGCCTTTCCTCATAGAGGTGAGGAAGGCAAAACCTAAAATTAAAAAAAATCGTTTTTTTTAATTTTATTTTTTTTATTTTATAAAAAACGGCTATTTTTTCTGGGTTCTTATTTTTTCTAAATAGTTTTGCTGAAGGCACCAAATCGATCAGAAAATTCCTTCAAAATTTACCGATTTTCAAATATTCAAGTACTATTTCTTTAAGAACATCTTCCAAAATTGTAAACCAATGCCACAGTGGTCCAGATCGCAAAATTAAGTGGAAAATGGATTTTCCGAAAAATGGTGACGTTTTGGAGCTTTGGTGTCTTCAGAAGAGTTGTTGCAAATGGAAAGAAGCAACTTTTGGTTTGGTTCAAAATTAGGGTGGTTCACGATTAGGGTGATTTTGAAAATCTAACTTTTCAGGAATATTTTTGGGAATTTTTATGTCTTCTAGAAAGTTGATGGGCTTGCCAATCCAAGCAACTTTGTCGATGACACCAAAATTTTATCTCGTAATCTACGCCTTCTATGACCAAATTTATAAAAAGCATCTGAGCAAACCTTCAAAAATCAGTTTTTTGAACGTGGCAATTCAGGGTTAACTTTTAGAGAAAAGTGATATTCGGAGCACTTTTAGAGCTCTACAAAACAAACATTTTCATTTTTTGACATGTCAATTTGGACTTAAGGGTCAAAAGTTACAGCCATTTTAAGGTAAAAAAGATGCAAATTTAAAACTTAAATATCTCAAAATGGCGCAAGCCAAATTTTAAGCACTAGGTAGCATTTGAAAGAAGAGATCTAGCACTACAAACGCTGAAAAAATCTCAGGGGTGTTTTTCTTTAAACTTGAGATATCTTCATTTGAAAAAGTCTAATTTTCAAGGGAAAACCATATGGGACCACCCTAACGAAATTCGAAAATTGTCCAAATATATGTTTTTCCATGTAATTTTGCCCGCTGAATCTGAATCTGCCCTCAGAATTGAGCCAAAATGTCAACAAATCGATTTTTGGTCATATTTTGGGTTTCCATGTAAAATTATCATTCTCACCACAAGACTAGTTTGTCTCTCACATAAGGCTCACATTAGGCACAAGGTGTTGACTTTTGGCGAAAGAACGGGAATTCCTCCGAATCTGATTGATTTGATTTGATTTGAAAATCAACAAGGCCACAAGGACGACCTATGTAGTGGTTGCCTGGAATATCTCGGAATTTGCAGAACAAACATGTTTTTTTTATTTAATTTCGCACTGAATAAAAATTTAAAAAATGTCAATCAATTCGCACACTGCCATGGATGCTCAAAACTTGAACCTGACGTAGTTTCCGACGACTCCCGCCCGAGTCAAAGCATCCTGGAGCAAATTGAGTGAATTCCGGCACAGCTAAAACGACAGTTATCTTTATGATCTTTCGGTTTGCTCTTTCTGCAGCTTGTCGACATCGTCGATGGGATTTACCGAGAGGGTGATGAGGGTGGAAGGGCAACCACGTCGTAAGCACTATATGAACCATACACCAGCAAAACCTTGGGCGCTAATGGAATAGAAGGTTGCGTTACGGATTTTGGGAAGGTTGGTGCCGTTAGTTGGGTAGCTTTTTTTTTTTATTCAAATTTGTCTTTTAAAAATTTGAGATTAATTGGTAGCTAAAGTAATAACAGTGGATTTTTATTCTTAATTTTTAAATTAAAAGCATTCAAATTACTTCAGTTCACGGTATGTTGCTGTTCGGGAAAATGCCGCGTAAATAGATTCCGGTGCGCACTTTTACGCCCTTCCCCACGAGGGATAAAATTGACAAAACCCGCTCTGAACAGATGTCGATAGTTCTAAGGGAAGGACCACGAAGGCAAAGCTTATCGAACTTTTACCTTAACGTTGCCTGAGGGGATCAAGGTGAGCATTATCTTCTTTTGCTGCAGCAACTGGATTAAATTTTCCGATAACCCCCTTCTCCTCACCTCCCGCCAACAAATGTGCGAAGGGTATTTGGGTACAGACAACCAACGTTTGTAAATTGGTGCTGACTTTGGCGAAAGGAAATTGTTGGGGGTGGAAAATTTTAATCAAGAAACATATTCCAGATTTTATTCGTCGGGATTTGGCGAACAGACTCGCTGAGACAGTTAATTAACCCTTGAATGTTTATGGGCTATACATTTTTTGGAATTTATTCTCTACGTTTTTGCAACTAGACAATTTTTGTATTTTTTATTTAGATGAAACTTTGTTGATTAATCAACACAACTCGAAAACATCGGAACTAAACATGCTAAGGGTTAGCTCTGAAGGTTGCTATAATCAACACATAATGTTACGGTTTAATGTTTCAACATTGTTCGTCTTGATTGTATTGCCAAACCAAGAAATTTTAATAATTTCAAAGAATTTTAACACCAGCCTGTCTACCAGCAAAGCAATGAAGATAAACATTTTAGTTTATTCAGGAGCTTAGAGCTTAATAAGTGCCCATTTTTGGTTAAACTTCTACATTCAGACCAGATAAACTGAAAAGCTTCTTCAACCTTCACAGCACCACTTCCGCTCATGTGATGGAATTTCCCAAATCGAAATTAGACTGTCACGGCAGTAGATTGGCTTTACCTTTCATTTATTTCGTTCACCGGGAAAAGATGGTTTTCCTCGAACAAGGCCATTTCCTCCCCATTCTCCTTTCAACTCAAAGAGACGCAAAACGAACTTTTAATGGGCACCCTCAAACAGGGTGGCAGCTTGGGATCAAAGACCGATTTCGAGCCGATTTCATTTGCATTTGAACGTTTTTTCCCCCCTCTCTAAAGTGTTTGCTTAGGATTCGTTTGCGGAAAGAACCGTTCAATATATATATTTTTTGAGGATGGTGATCAGGATGATATTGGCCGCTGGCAACCCTACCGTTCATTCTTTTGGCTAGGTGTAGAGTAGGGTGCCCAGAAAAAATGATCCCCTGCTCCACAAGCGGAAAACGGTTTTTGAGTTATTCAAAGCAACTGTGCAAATTTTGAGCGAAAGTTGGTGAAAAAATGTTTTTCATACAAAAATTCCTTTTTTGAATCGCTAATAACTTTTCAGGATCAAGTTTTACAGCTGTGGTATGTTTTACAAAGTTGTAGAGCATTAAATTTCCAATGAGAATCTCACTTTTGGAAATATTTTGATGGAAGAAGCTCACCGTGCAGACCAAATTCGGTAAGCAAATTGGGTTTTCCATACATTTTTTCGTTTTTCCCATACAAACTTAAACATCAGTGTCCTAAAATAGCGTAAGGAACTAAATTCAGCTTGTGGAGCGGGGTATTGAGAAAAAGTCCCATATTCTGGACACCCTAGTGTAGAGCCTTTGGAGAAGGATTTCTGCTCGATGGTGCTCACCGCACAAATTCTCGTTTTGACTGTTTGAGCAGACCGTTCGCAAAATGTCTTGAGGCGGTTCTTTTTTTCATCTGGAAAAAAGAAAGAAACTGCTTGGAAAAATACGAGTCGCGATCAAAAGATGTTTTACTTTATGAACATTTTTTCGTGCAAAATAATGGTGCTTTGATCATTGCCATTTGTTTTAGAATTTCTATGGAACAATAACAAATCAAACAATATTTAATATACAGAGATTGAGATTGACAACTGTAGTGATAGCAAAAACATAGATTTTACATATTAATTAAAACATCATCAATTGTCGGGATTTGAACTCATAACATTTCTACGAATTTGAGTGCATAAAAGGCAGACTGATTCAGACAGGCAAAAAAAAATTGAAATTTTATTGAAATTGGATGATGAAACGTGAAAAATCTTGCAATTTATTTTAAAATAAAATTACAAAATTCAAAATTTAGCTCACTATTTTTATTTTAAATACAAAAATCGGTCAATTTCAACACCTTTTTCAAAAACGATTGTCTTCAGCCACAAACCTCAACCTCGACCAGGTCGTTATTTGGAAAAGTTGTGTATGTTTGTTGAAGCATGAGAAATGCAATTATAGAACTTATGAATGATATTTTAGCTATTTTTTTTTAAATTTTAATGAATTTTAACCAATTGATTGGAAGCTTTTTTGAAAATGCTGTTGGTAAAATGTTATTATTTATATTTAATATTTAAACGGCAAGAATGTCAAAAATATCTGAAATTTATTAAAAAAACAAATCATCAGAAAGATGTATTTTTCAGCATTATAGATTGAAATAACATATTTTTTCGGATAATGATTTTTTTACATTTGGCCCGTGAGCTCATGTGTGCTTTAAATTTGCAACTTTTGTTTTACGAAAAACTTAACTTTTCTTGTTTTTTTTTCTTAGTATGTTTATTTACATTTATTTTTTTCAGCCAAATTTGAATATTTGATTGCTAGGCTTAGTGATTTTCACACTCAAAAATTGTAAATTTCACTGGGACCTTAAAATAGCTATAAAAATCATATCTTAAACTTACAGAAACTACTTTTTTGCTTATTAATTTTCAAAAACTTAATTAAAATTTTCAAGAACTTAACTTAATTTGAACGTGATACAAAAAACACTTTAACTATGTTATTTAAAGAAATCCTCTTGGTTTATGGATGGGCTTCACATATATTTTGAAACCAAAATGTAGGGCATGCGTATTGTCATTTTTTGAGCTCTTTTTTGTTCGACTAATATAGCTAAATAGTTTTCGCTGATTTGCTAATATTCAATATTTTTTTCATTTTGTTGAATTTCATATGAAAGCCAAGTTAACCAAAATAATCTAAGCAATAAAATAACTTTTTAGCGACATTTTGCCCTGTAAAAATATAGATTTTAATGTCACTTTTTAAAAACTAAATTAAAAATCAATAGGCAAACATTATGTAATATGCAACGAACCATCAACCATTAACCTCCACGGAAACCTTAATAAAATATCTTAAAAATCAAACTGGACTCGGAAAAAAATCTGAAATGCTCTAAATATTTGACTTTAAAAGAAAAAAAAAATATCTTGAAAAAACCAAGCTAAAATCTTTTAATTTCTTTTGAAGTTATACCCTTTTAAATTTCAAATTAAATAACAGTTATATTGTTATCACGGCGAATAAAAATATTGCTAAATTCAGTATGTTTCCTTAGGCTGGTACAAATATTTTTAAAAGTTTTTGTCACCCCCCCCCCCTTTCAAAATTGGCCCGAAAAATCAGGGGGCAAAAAAATATTTTTACAATAAACTTCAAAATTTCAATGAAAATTCAAGTGCAACCAGCTGAAATCAAATTAAAATACATTCTTCAGCGTTTAAAATCATTTTTAGCATGTTTCGGTTTATTAAAAAATCTTAAGATTTTTTGAAAATTTTCGATGCAAAATCTTTTTTTTCGATACAATTTTTGTTTTTGTCAGATCTTAGATTTTTTGAAAACTAATGATTGCAAAACAACTGAACTAGTGTAAAATGCATTTTAAAACACTTTTTTCATTTAAATGTGAAGACTATGGCTTGTTATTTAAATTTTTATATTTTTTTATTTTTTTGCCCCCCCCCCTTGACCTCGGCCAGGGCCGAGGGACAAAAACTTTTTTAAATATTTGCATCGGCCTTATAAACTATTATTTGCAGTATCACGAAAAATAATCTGTGCAATTTAAAAAAAAACTCACAGCATTTTTGTTCAGTCACATTGAGAACGTATTGGTTGAAAAAAACATAATTTATAAAAAATAAATCCGGAGAATATTTTTTTCTTTGATTGATTTTTGTTAACTTCTTTTAATTATTCGCAGCATTCACTTCTCAGTAAATGTTGTATCCATTTAAAGTTTGCTAAAAATCACGCTATTATGCTTTTCAATATAAAACTAATAAAATTTACTTAAAAATTCTTTATGCATGAAATATTTATTGTGTTGTTATTTTAAAGAATTGATTTGAGAAAATTGATAAATTTCTCGGGATTTCACGGAAATCAAATTTCAAGAATTTCACGCTGTCCGCGAAACAGTGAAAATTAATTTACCCTATTGATTGCCTATTAAATTACAAAATAGATTTCGCATATTTCAGCACTGCCACATTGGCCGATATCTTGGATTTAAAAATTCAAAAAACATATTGGAAAAACTTGTTAAATCGATTTAAAATTATAAAATAAATTCTTAAATCGTTTTTTTTATGCTTTTTAATCGCTTAACATTTTTTGAATTTTGTTACTCCAGATCGGAAATGGTGACAAACATTAGGATCTTCTTAATAAATTTATTGATATTTTGCCTATTTTGTGATAGTAGCACAACTGTGATGATGTACAAATTAGGCCATTGCAAATATTTTTAAAAGTTTATGTCGCCCCCCCCCCCCGCCTCAAAATTGTTCTGAAAAATCAGGGAGCAAAAAAAAAATTTTTCCAAAAAACTTCAAAATTTCCCTGAAAATAGAAGTCCAATCAACTGAAAACAATCTAAAATGTTTTTTTCTGCATTGATAATTATAATTAGCATGTTTCGGCTTGATTAAAAATGTTTTGAATTTTTATGAAATCCCAAGCACAGCAAAAGTTTTATTTTTCTCAAAAATATAAAATTTTCACCAATACTTAGATATCTTGGAAACTAATGATGGCAAAACAACTGGACAGGTGTATAATGCATTTTAAAACACTTTTTTTTTCATTAAAATGTTGAAACCATTGCTCGTAATTTAAATTTTTATACTTTTTTTTTTGCCACCAGTTGCCAGTTTCATGTTTAAATTAATCTTCTAAGATTTGCTCTTAATTTTTTTTGTTCGAAATTTGAAAAGAAAATAGCCAGTGGAAGAAGCTCAGAATCGTTGAACCTATAAATCTTAATAATTTTTGATGAAAATGCATACAGGATATTGAACGGTTTAAAGTAAATGTACACAACAAAATAAAATAAATCAGCGCCTTCCGGGAAGGCTTCTCAAGCGAGCAAATAAATCAACGCACCCCACAGGCAAACAAAAATCCAAACTTCAATCACTTCGTGCTTTTGGCCCTTTCATCGGCGCAAACACGAAAACTAAATAAAAATTTAAATTTAAATTGAAATTGTACTTAACATGTTTTTTCCCTCGCTCCGCTGCTGCTATTTGCAGTTTTGGCTGACGTTTGTGCTGGAATTGAAAAACCTCCTCCTCTCTTCCACCTCCCCAGCAGTGCGATGGCCATCACGTCCCGACAGCAGCAGCAATAGTGCTTCCCCCGCTTCCGGCCAAAATCCGGACCAAACCGCACAGCAAGAAGCCAACAATTCAATCCCAGAGAGAAGAAAAAAACACGAATTGCGTCCATTCTGTCGAAATGACATCAGAACTGGCTGCGCGCAGAGATTGGATTTTCGCTATTTACTATTTTAATTGAAATTTTGTTCCACTTACTTAAGCACTTTTCTCGTGTTTTTTTATTTTATTTCGAAAACCCCGAAAATAACTCCCACAATCATTTGGTGGGTGGGGGATGTGTGCTCTGTGCTCGAAAATTCCCCGACGATTCGGAATCGCAAATGCAGATTTTGGAACTGGGTTTTTCTCTCTCTTTTTCTCCAGTGTGCTTTTGATTCTGGATTGTGTGATCGTAAAGTACCGAATTTATATCGATTTCATTTGGGGGAATGTCACCAATTTAGAGCTTGATATCCTCTTTTCCACATCAGCAGAAGAACGAAAAATCCCAGACACTCGATCGCAGTTGTTGAGCGAGCTAGAGTTGACTCTTTTAAATACGGATTGGATTGGGATTTGTCGAAAGCTATTAGCACATGTGTGAAATCGTTGCTGTCGTGCTAACTTGCCGCACGTGCATTTTGGGCCGAATTCAGTTAAAAACACCATTTTGTGCAGCTCACAATGCCTCACCTTTTGACCGTCACAGATCCTCAAAAATCGATTTCAATCCTGGGATATTCAATAAAAACCGAAAAAACTCCGTGCCTTTTGGTCACTTTTCATATGGAAAAGTTTCAATCTTGTCGTGCTATCTTGACACACCCTGGAAATTAATGCAAGTGTGACAAAGGGTAAAGACATTTCAGGACAGAACGCGTTTGACACAAGTACGAGCCAGACTACCGTAAATATTTGTAATTATAACTCTGGACCCCGGCCAAATTCAACCAAACTTCGGGACAATGCACAGAATGTTTAACCAAACAAAACGTGTTTGTTATTGTTTACATTGCGTGCTATCGCTTTTGTTTATTAAAAGTCAAACATTGGAACGTCAAAAAGCAACGTGCGACAAGCTAGCACGACAGCGTCGATATCAAGAAATTATCGTTTTTGCACTCGTTTGAATAAAAAACCGAGGAAAAAATTGGTAACCGACAGAAAATTGCGCAATATTCCAACATTGGCACACCTTATTACACAGAAATATCCCACGAAAACAGTATGATTCGTCCGTCGTGCCGTGTGCGCCATTTCAGCCGATTTTCGCTGCCTTAGACGCAAATGAAATATTATAAGATAGGCTTGAAGGAAAAAAATAGTTTATTGTTCCAAAAAACTAGCCTATCATTTGAAAAGGTTATATGAAATCATAAAATTCTGTTTTTAAGGTCTCGGGACCAAAGAGAATATGTCTGAAAATGTTTTTATCGGATTCCTCGGGAGATTTTACATTATAAATCCAAAAATGGTAAAGTCGCCATTCCAGGATTTTGAGTTTCGTTTTTTTTTTAAATAAAAAACGGGGTTTTTCGAAGAGCCGCGCGCAAAAACGAGAAAATGGTGAAAACAAGGAAAATCAACAGTTTTCACTTATACTGCGATAACTTTGAGCGATGAAGTATTCTTTTTTTGGGTAGCAAAAATTACGTCTTTCAATTACGGACAAAAAAAAACATATTTGTTCTAAAATATGCTGCAGCTCATTTTTTTTAAATAAGATAACTATTTATCACATTTTGTTCAATAATTCAAACAAAACCATGTAGCACGAATGCGGTACAATCTTTCCAAAAATCTTACTTTTGAACGAAGAAACCATTTTGTCTTTTTTTTTTTCATTTAAATCTCTATGATCAATTTCTCGGCCTTAAAAAGATTGAATTTTACATTTAATAAAATAAATATTTACAAACATTTTCGATTATAGTTGTTCATTTTAATCAAAAAGATGTTCGAAATTGGACAAAAAAAGAGAAAATCTGGAAAAAATTGGCAAAGATAATAATAAATCTGACTGATACTTGAAAAATCTGATATCACCAGATTTTTCTGGCTACCCTGCCTACAACAACAATTGAATTAGTAATTTATTAAAATAATGAAACAAAACGATGATCGATTTTTTGTCTTCGGCAAAGTTGTAGGTATGGATGTGGACTTCACTGTAAAAAAATGATACAAGGTAAAAAAAAATTGGTGATTTTTTATTTCACATTTTGTCACTAAAACTTGTTTTGCAAAAAACACCATTTTTATTTTTTTTTATATGTTTTAGAGGACATAAAATGCCAACTTTTCAGAAATTTCCAGGTTGTGCAAAAAATCTTTGACCGAGTTATGAATTTCAACACTAATTCTTAAAAAAATCGAAATATTGGTCGCAAAAACTTTTCCGCTTCATTTTTCGATGTAAAATCAAATTTGCAATCAAAAAGTTCTTCAGTGAAACTTTGATAAAGCGCACCGTTTTTAAGTTATACACATTTTTAGGTAACTTTTTTTAAATAGTGGCAGTTATTTTTTTTCATTTTTGCCCATGTTTGTTCACTTTTGAAAAAAAAAAAATGTTTGAAAAGCAAGTGCTCATGTTTTCCCACTTTTGAAAGAAATATTTTTGAAAAGCTGAGAAAATTCTTTAACTTTGCTTTTTGGGTAATTCTCCACCAACTCTCACGAAGTCGGAAAAAGTTGCCCCGACCCCTCTTAGATTTTCGCCAAATTTTGCTCTAAGGGGTAATTTTGGTCCCTGATCACGAATCCGAGGTCCATGTTTCGATATCTCGTGACGGTGGGGCGGTACGACCCCTTTCATTTTTCTGGTTTTTTACTAAGACACGTTTTTCAGTGATTTGTAGCTCGCAACCGTGAAGAGATAGAAATTTGGTGTCAAAGGGACTGATGGCGTACTCAAAATTCCGAAAAAACGTATTTTTCATCAAAAAAAGTTAAAAAATAGTTTCAAAATCGCTGCCATTTCCCGTTACTCAACTGTCAAAAATCGTGAGACATGTCATTTTATGGGAAATTTAATGAACTTTTCGAATCTGAAATAACCCAGAAGGGTATTTTTTTCATTTAGAACAAAATTTTTCATTTTAAAATTGCGTGTTTTTTCTAACTTTGCAGGGTTACATTTGAGAGTGTAGCAATGTTCTACAAAGTTGTAGAACAGACAAAAACAAAAATTTTGATATGTAGACATAAGGGGTTTGCATGTATTTTTCACGAGTTATCATAATTTAACAAAAAAAAAATTGCTGGAAAAGTTATGATTTTGACCATTTTTGACCAGTTTTTTGAACTTTAAACCCCTAAAACTCAATCTATTTTCAAAAGAGTTACCTTAAAATGGCTATAACGTGAAATCGGTGCACTTTATCAAAATTTCTTTTAAGTACTTTTTGATTGCAAATTCGATTTTACATTGAAAAATAAAGCTGAAAAATTTTTGCGAACAATATTTCGATTTTTTGAAAAAAATCAGTATTGATTCATTTTTTTTGCAAATAAAGTTTTAGTGATCGTGTATAATTATTTTTGTATGGACAGCTGCCATGGATGGACAATAGGATGTAACAAAAATGACTTTTTGGAGGGCATTCAAGGGTTTGTTCCGGTGGGCATACTAAACCCAAATCCAAAATATGAGCTTGATTGGACGTAACAGGAGCTGGCGCTCCGCCCTTCAATTTTAAATGGGATTTAACCCGTAAAAATAGATTTTTTCAAAAATGTCACTTTTTGAGGCATTTTGGCCACCAATGCGTTTACCAAAAACATCACTGGCGTGTAGGCCAGATCCTTGCGCATCTTTTGGTATATATAACATTGAAATTTGGAGCATCCTGGAGCTCGGTACAGACCTTCAAAGTTTGGCATTTTTTCGAAAAATCGGTCCCGGCAAAAAAGATATGCGTCGCGCCTCGCGACGCCCTAGACGCCATTTGATTTTGCCGGGGCCGATTTTTCAAAAAAATGCCAAACTTTGAAGGCCTGTACCGAGCTCCAGGGTGCTCCAAATGTCAATGTTTTATATACCAAAAGATGCGCAAGGATCTGGCCTACACGCCAGTGATGTTTTTGGTAAACGCATTGGTGGCCAAAATGCCTCAAAAAGTGACATTTTTGAAAAAATCTTTTTTTACGGGTTAAATCCCATTTAAAATTGAAGGGCGGAGCGCCAGCTCCTGTTAAGTCCAATCAAGCTCATATTTTGGATTTGGGCTTAGTATGCCCACCGGAACAAACCCTTGAATGCCCGCCAAAAAGTCATTTTTGTTACACTCTAATGGACAATCTAATGATGCAAAATAGCTTCTTTGGGCATACCGAAGGCACTCAAAGAGTTTCAGCCGGGTTAAAAAATACAAAAATAATAAAAAAGACCGATTTCGTAGAGAACTGCTCATACATGTTCGAATATAAGAATAGCAAGTAATTTCATCGAGCACATAATGTTGCATATCAGCACTTTGGCGTTCAATTACAGCTTTTAAACAGCATCATCAACTTAAAGCTTATTTTTTAAAGTGTAGTAGGAAATAAACAAGCATGCTTTATTATAAAAGTTTTGCAAACTCGTTAAGAAATTTTCCTGTATACAGTAAAAAGTTAACATAATAATATGTACTTTCAGAGTGTTACTTAGGGGAGAGTGGGGAGACTTGATCCCCGGGGACACTTGATCCCAAGCCTGTATCTCATCAGCATGTGGGTAAAACAATTAGCTTTGTTCTAGAAAGTTGTGCGAAATTAACTAAAACTCATTGTAGAAAACAAAGAAAAAAATTAAAAAATGTTTAGATTGAGTTACACACATTTTTCTAAAACGAGCTGCAAAAAACTTCCAAGAGATCTTTTTGTTTTTTTTTTCTGATATGCATAGAAAACACTAAAAAATTATTCAAAAAAATATTTTTTATGTATGAATTGTTGATAAACTTATCAACTTCAAAACCCTTACGCACTTGATGTTAAATTTTTCGTCATACTATTTTTACAATCAATTGTTTAAAAAAAGTGCGTTTAGGGAGACTTGATCCCTGCATTTTTGCAGTCACTGGAATCAGCCTCAAGATTAATTAATTGGGCTGGGATTTCATACATAGTTTCCTTTAGTATAGTTGTACATAACTTACTGCAGTTTGAACCTTTTTTTAAAAGTTTTGTAAACAAAAATTTCCAGCTTTTGTAAACATGCTTCATTTTGATCTAAAAAATAATATTTTAAGTTTTTAAATATTTTACATACTAAACTTGTTAAATTTTGAACACAAACGTACAGGTTTTATGTGAAATTGCTGTAACTTATAGAAAATTAAAAGTTTGGATGAATAAGAAACATTTTGCTTAAGATTTCTTCAAAATGTTGAAAGGGGGATCAAGTTACCCCTAACATTTTTAAAATGCCGGTTTAAAATCTTTTTTTTTAACGCTTGGCATGATTCGAAGAGTTCATCTGATGAAATACCCTTATTAGCCAAACATAGATGAATGTTTAAGCTATCAATTCATGCAAAAAGTTTATAGTTTTGTGAGTAATTGACAAAGTTATGTGCGATACAAAAAAAGGGGATCAAGTCTCCCCACTCTCCCCTAGTGATATCAGAGTTCTATTTTTATGAATAACAATTTAACCATCCATCGTGTCAACAATGCTGCATGTATGCACCAGTGCACCACTTTGCTCACTCGCTGTGCAACGGACTTCCTTTTGCAGAATTTCCCCCTTTCTACGTTGTTTGTCGCCTTTCTCAGTGAAAACTCGCAACGGAGTATTTTTCATTTCACACTTTTGCATTCAACTCGCCACTTTCCACTCAGATCTGCATGTTGTTTTCATCACGCACACACACACAAACAGCACCAGAAAGTTGCCACCACGACGAGGCTTTCGTCGGATGTCGTCTGAAGGAAGCGGAAACCGGAAGCTGGAATAGGCGAGTCGACCAAAAGAGAGAGAGAGAGAGAGAGATTGTGAGAAAAAGGAATATGTCGCAACGGGGGGAAAACATCTCTTGAAAAAGGGGTGCGAGCAGAAAAGGAAACGGAAGTATCGCGTCACATTTCCCAAGGCCTGCGGTAAACTTTTGCACTTTGTGCGAGAGCACAGATTGATGTTGACAGAACGGAGGGGAAAACTGGGTCCATGCTGCCAACATCATTCAGTATATCGCTTTCACGTTTGAATTATGCTCACTGAAGTGACTAGCATAAAGTTTTGTGAGCATCGTTGGTTGTTTCATCATTCCCTCTGGTTGGTCTAATCCTTAACTCAAGCATCCAAAAAACCGAAATCAACCGACCAACACAACTCAACTTATCCCAAAAACAGCAAAAGAGCTTATCCTCTGGTGGTTTTTGGGCAGCAGCAGCAGAAGAAATTGTTTCAAACACAGCCGCACGTCCTGGCCCGTGTGCAAAGTTTTCACAAACCCCGCCCGACTCCGACTCCACGTGCCCAGCGAAAGCTCCAGCCCAATCAGCAAACACCCACGACCAACCACGTACAGTAATTTTCAAACTCCGACAAGCAACCTCCAAAAACTTGAAGCAACATTTCGCTTAGTGGTTAACGAATGGTGGTTGGGTTTGTCGTGGGACTTCGTCAATATTTCATTTGGAAAAAATAAACTAAAATTCAAGCTTATTTTAGGTCACTACTAATCATTTATGGCTTCAAATAAGCTCAAAACACCTTATTTCGAATTGAGGAGAAAAAATAGGAAGATACAAAACTTCTTTATATAAAACAACATTTGAAAATATCCAAAGTAAGAAATTTGAACTATTTAGCAATAGCCAAATATGGAACCATTTTTAAAACACAAAAATGTCTACCCAAAATTTAACACTTTATTCAATTTTCGACCACAGTGCGCTCCGAGCTCAGAAACTTTTCCAGATCCTGACCAGAAATCCACTTCTTCCGTTTGGTTGGCGCGGTTGAGCCAAAATCTCTTCCCTTTTGTGAAATTCAAATCAGATTAGCTCGCACAAATCTGCACTTTTTTCTCTTCTGTCTTGGATTTGGGTTTGACTGGCAGGCATCATCTTCATCAGCCGAAAGACAGGCAACCACTTAACATCAGCTCATTTCGCACAGTTTTTGATTAAGTTTGTTTGTTTTTCCTTGCGCATCCCTTTGCACGCTTCAGCACCCTCAGCATGATTTCAGCTTCCCCACAGAAAATGATACTAATTTTGAGTTTGAAACATCTCGTGTCCATTTGTCTGTGAATGTAAAGTTCCAAGTTTAGAGCTCAGCCACTGGAATTATTCGGCAACCGCAGCCAGCGCAAAGTACCCAAGAATCTTGAACAGCTTTTCCGAGAGGAACATTCCGGTGCATATGTTTTCCGAAAGAACGCAAGCAAACAAGAAAGGGTTGGCCGTTCGTTGTTCTTCGTTCCGGGCGCAACTTTGAACAACCAATTTCAAGAGAAGGAAAAACGTAGTCGAGCTGGGTGAGCGAGCTTTTTGTTTGCTCACCGATGAAGTTGTCGAGGTAGTGAATGGTACAGCGTCAGTTTTTTGACGGTGGATTTTGAGTCGGTTTAAGTTTTAAAAGTTACGTGGAATTATCACCATGATTAGTAAAAACTTTTTTTTCAAATTAAAGAAAAACCCAGGAGATTTCAAATAAATTCGTTGGAAATTCAAAGAAAATAAAAAAACAAAGAAAGTTTACAAAAATTCACAAAAAATCAAAGAAAATTCAAAAAAAATTTCAAAGCGAATTCAAAGAAAATTCAAAGCAAATTCAAAGAAAGTTCAAAAAATATTCAAAGCAAATTCAAAGAAAATTCAAAGAAAACTCAAAGAGAATTCAAAGAAAATTCAAAGAACATAAAAAAAAATAAAAAAAAATCCAGAAAAACTCCATGAATATTTAAAAAAAAATCAAAGAAAATTCAAAAAATATTCAAAGCAAATTCAAAGAAAATTCAAAGAAAATTAAAAGATAATTCAAAGAAAATACAAAGAAAAAAAAATTAAAGAAAAAAAAAATTAAAAGAAAATTCAGAGAAAATTCAAAGAAAATTAAAAAAAAAATTCAAAAAAAATTCAAAGAAAACTCAACGAAAATTCAAAGAAAAATCAAAGAAAATTCAAAGAACATTCAAAGAAAATACATAGAAAATTTGAAGAAAATTCAAAGAAAATTCAAAGAAAATTCAAAGAAAATTCAAAGAAAATTCAAAGAAAATTCAAAGAAAATTCAAAGAAAATTCAAAGAAAATTAAAAGAAAATTCAATGAAAATTCAATGAAAATTCAATGAAAATTCAATGAAAATTCAATGAAAATTCAATGAAAATTCAATTCAAATTCAATGAATATTCAATTCAAATTCAATGAAAATTCAATTCAAATTCAATTCAAATTCAATGAAAATTCAATGAAAATTCAATGAAAATTCAAAGAAAATTCCAAGAAAATTCAAAGAAAATTCAAAGAAAATTAAAAGAAAATTCAAAGAAAATTCAAAGAAAATTCAAAGAAAATTCAAAGAAAATTCAATGAAACTTCAATTAATAATTCAATGAAAATTCAATGAAAATTCAATGAAAATTCAATGAAAATTCAATGAAAATTGAATGAAAATTCAATGAAAATTCAATGAAAATTCAATGAAAATTCAATGAAAATTCAATGAAAATTCAATGAAAATTCAATGAAAATTCAATGAAAATTCAATGAAAATTCAATGAAAATTCAATGAAAATTCAATGAAGATTCAATGAAAATTCAATGAAAATTCAATGAAAATTCAATGAAAATTCAATGAAAATTCAATGAAAATTCAATGAAAATTCAATGAAAATTCAATGAAAATTCAATGAAAATTCAATGAAAATTCAATGAAAATTCAATGAAAATTCAATGAAAATTCAATCATAATTCAATGAAAATTCAATGAAGATTCAATGGAAATTCAATGAAAATTCAATGAAAATTCAATGAAAATTCAATGAAAATTCAATGAAAATTCAATGAAAATTCAATGAAAATTCAATGAAAATTCAATGAAAATTCAATGAAAATTCAATGCAAATTCAGTGAAAATTCAATGCAAATTCAGTGAAAATTCAATGAAAATTCAATGAAAATTCTATGCAAATTCAATGTAAATTCAATGAAAGTTCAATGAAAATTCAATGAAAATTCAATGAAAATTCAATGAAAATTCAATGAAAATTCAATGAAAATTCAATGATAATTCAATGAAAATTCAATGAAAATTCAATCATAATTCAATGAAAATTCAATGAAAATTCAATGAAAATTCAATGAAAATTCAATGAAAATTCAATGAAAATTCAATGGAAATTGAATGAAAATTCAATGAAAATTCAATGAAAATTCAATGCAAATTCAGTGAAAATTCAATGAAAATTCTATGAAAATTCAATGAAAATTCAATGCAAATTCAGTGAAAATTCAATGAAAATTCAATGAAAATTCAATCAAAATTCAATGAAAATTCAATCAAACTTCAATGAAAATTCAATGAAAATTCAATCAAAATTTAATGAAAATTCAATGAAAATTCAATGAAAATTCTGTGAAAATTCAATAAAAATTTAATGAGAATTCAATAAAAATTCAATGAAAATTCAAATAAAATTAAAGAAAACAAAGAAAATTCAAAGAAATATCAAGGAAAATTCAATGAAAATTCAAAGAAAATTTAAAGATAATCAAAGAAAATTCAATGAAAATTAAAAAAAAAATCAAAGAAAATTCAACATTCTCAAAAACTCCACCGCCAGATCATAATTATCTTCACCATCCACTCAGAGAACACATCTTTGCTCTGTGAATATTTCCAACCTCGAAAGTTTTTGCCCACCCAGCAATGGGGGGAGTTAATACGGCTAATAAACTATTTTCGGCCAGCAGCAGGCAACCAACAGGATCTCATTGTGTAAGCTCCGGTGGTCCACGAGCTTGCTGCAACTTGCTTGCCCTGGATGCTTGCTGGCATCATTGTCGAGAGAAGAGGACACCCAAAACTAACTAACCAATCTCTGTTTCCTGGGAGTTTTTTTCTTTCTTTTTGCAGGGAGTGAAGGTAGGATGGCACCTCAAACTGCTTTCTCTTTCTCACTCGTGGAGTGTGCTTCCAAATAGGATTAAAACTTTCAAAAGTAAAACAAATTACACTTGAAAATAATCTAATTTTAATTATCTAAATGAATAAATTTTGCCGGGCGAGTGGCAGCTGTGGTTGGGTGCACTTTTCAGAAAGGAAGAAACGGAGTTTGCGGTACGGGAGGGGGAGGAAAAATGCATCATGAGAGAAAAGTTGTGTGTTTTCTTGGGTGAACCCAACTACAAACAACGTACTTTCCCATGGGCTGGTACGACACGTGTACCTCGTCGTCGACTGTAACGATCATGGCGGTGGAGAAAGGGAAGGGGAAAAGCTCTGCTACGTGCCATCGTACCCGGGTTCAGGACTTTGGCACAACTCTGGCGAAGCGGAAAGTACGCAATTAAGACCGCAATAATCACCGCAAGTCTGCTCAGGTGGTTGAATGGGTTGAGGAGTTTCATTAACTGGATTTCCGTGGGATTTTTCGCTTCAAAATCATTAAATTTAATAAATGTTAAAAATTACGTAGTTCTATCGCAGTACTCAAAACAGAAAGAAGTGTCCACGACAGAATGTACACAATCGACAAAAGTTTGAACAACAGAAAAAAAAGTTTTACCCACTAGCCGGAGCGGGTTTACGAATAGACTTTGTCACTGCTCCTCATTGTCCCACGACCACTCACTTTGCCGCCCACCATTCTGTCGCAATAAGTTGCACTAATCTCTTTCACTGCTTGGGATGAAAACTTTTCCCCAACCAGCTAACCAACCAAACAGCAAAAGCTCGTTCAAGCTCCGCTGGTTTGCCCCCGCAGTCTTAATCTATTACCGAAACTTTCGGTGCATCTTTCGGCGTGAATTACAACACTCGAAGCCATTGTGCAACGGACACGGCTCCCTTTGGGGGCTTTTTAGAAGCAATGCTGGCGAGAGTACAAGCTGAAACTTTTAAACAAGTCACCGTGCGATTTATGTACTCTTTGTTTGTTTGGCTTTTCAAACGTTGCGCAAGTGTCACTTGAGGGAGTTTGAGAACAATAAATTACACAACTACCATTCTTTTATGTGAACCCTAATGCTTCACTCTACTGCTTCAGAGCTTGATTGTACTAAACAAATTTGTCACTTTTCGATTCTTCAATCAATCTATATTCCAAAAGGTTTAGATTTTAGGTTTAATTTTTTTGCCCTAAACTTTGCTAAATCTGCATAAGCTGATCTAATTTTATCCATAGCAAAAAAGAAACCCGAAGTTCCGAATCGATGTTGTGACCACAAAAACCCCGTACTAACGGAACATAATTTCGTCACGAAGTCATGACGATGGCGGCCAACCCCAAAACTTGTTTCATAAAACTTTCGTCTCATGTGTGTTTCTTCTGCAGTGCGCTTTTGGTGTGGTGTATGTGACCACGATGTTTATTTTATTTTCCGAATAGAAAAGTCACGATTTTTCACTTTTCGCTGCAGTTTGAAGTTGGCGAACCGTTAGTTTGCTGATTTTCTTTAGTGCACGTGTGACAGTTTGGGATTTAGTCGAAGAATTATTGCCGCTCCCAAGTTTAGTGATGTTTCATCTCTGGGTATAATTCGATTTATGACGCACACGTCAATTGCCAGTAGTTTATCGTGCCTTCGGGAGGCCTGCATCGCAATCAATATTTACAAACAATTTAACAATTTATTGAATATGCATCGTGGAAATTGAATTTCCCTTAGCAGCACTCACACACCACGCCATCACTCATCTTGCACAAACACACACAAGCACACTTCTCACTTGAGTATGCAAACAGCGTTAATTTGTTTAATTAAGCGAATCTCGAAGCGCGCAAGACGTTCATTCATCAATAAATAAATTACAACCATTGGCATTGTGCACTCGGAAGGATGTGCAGGTGCATGTGTGTGCGGTTTATGTGCATCCTCTCGATTGGCTGTCCAGGCTCGGCCCAGGAGAATAAACAGCATACATAATTATCGTTATTAGATTTGTTCGCAGCTAAGAAATTACACTGCACTTAAATCAACATAAATTAGCTTTCCCGAACGGTTTGGTGCAGCATCGAAGGTGCAGCTCTGAGGTATGCAAACACAAGAAGGAGTTTCTACTGTGAAATTGGGTGAGCTTGAAGTGTATTTATCATTGATTTTTTCAATTTTTAGATTGCAAAAGTTTGAAAATGTTAAATAATTTTTACTATCCAATCAGGAATTAACATGCAGTTTTGAAAAAGTTGGTCGTCGCTTTTCATGGTCACCCACGACAGACACGAACGACGAAACAAAGAGAAAGGCGTCATCCATAAAGTATGTCACGCAAAAATCGGTCAAAATTAACCCTCCCTCCCCTCTAAGTCACACTTTGTCACACAAGGTTGAACCCCTCTTCAAAAAGTACGTCACTTTTTTTATCTTTAAACTCTCATAATTTTGGTATTTTTGGAAATTTAAATATGAAAAAAAAATAAGTTAAATTATTCAATTATTCATTTTTTAGAATAAACATTGCGATATAAAAAAAGTTTTGTATCTTTTAAAAAATAGATGACCTAGTATATTAAAGTATTTAAAAATCATGAAAACTGTTTTTCACATCTTTGTATCTAATAAGTTCAAACCATTTATAGCACTCTGCTTTCAAAACATTTATTTTTATCAAGCAAGAATTTGCAAAAGTTCCAGCTGAAAAAAAATGTGACTATATAATAAATTATAATGTGATACCGTCATCAGGGGGAAATTGAGACTGGACGGTGAGTTTGGGTCATAAAAAAATGCAGAAATTTGTTTGGCCCAATCTCACCCCTTAGCCCAATGTCACCCCTGATGACGGTAGGGGAGAGTGGGGAGACTTGATCTCCTTTTTTTTGTATCGCACACAACTCTGTCAATTTCTCACAAAACTATGAACTTTTTGCATGAATTGAAAGCTTAAGCATTCAACTATGTTTGGCTGATAAGGGTATTTCATCAGAAAAAAACTCTTCGAATCATGCCAAGCGTTTTAAAAAAATATTTTAAACCGGCCTTTTCAAAATGTTGGGAGTAATTTGATCCCCCTTTCAACATTTTGAAGAAATCTTAAGCAAAATGTTTCTTATTCATCCAAACTTTTAATTTTCTATAAGTTACAGCAATTTAACATGTACGTTTGTGTTCAAAATATAATAAGTTTAGCATGCAAAATATTTAAAAACTTAAAATTTTCTTTTTTAGAAAAAATTGGGCATGTTTACAAAAGCTGGTAATTTTTGTTCACAAAACTTTTGAAAAATTGTTCAAACTGCAGTAAGTTATGTACAACTATACTAAAGGAAACTATGTACGAAAACCCAGCCCAATTATTTAATCTTGACGCTGATTCCAGTGACTGTAAAAATGCAGGGATCAAGTCTCCCTGAACGCACTTTTTTAAACAATTGATTGTAAAAATAGTATGACGATCAATTTAACGTCAAATGCGTAAGGGTTTTGGAGTTGATATGTTTATCAAACAATTCATGTATAAAAAATATTTTTTTGAATAATTTTTAGAGTGTTTTCTATACTTATCAAAACAAAGAAAATAGATCTCTTGGAAGTTTATTGCAGCACTTTTTAGAAAAATGGGTGTAACTTATTCCTGTACGAGCAATGCACGAGTTCCAGATGTTATTGCACATTCGGAAAAACATCAACTCTCCCGACGTTACACTTGTCCGGCGAAGAATGCATGAAGGTCGTGCGAGTAGACAAGCTGGACACTTCTATTTGGTCAGAGCCAGAACCGAATTCGGCCGTAAGAAGATTGCGTTCATCGGAAGCAAGCTATACATCGCCCTCCCACAATCCTGTAAAGACTCACCTAAATTTATCAACTTTAAAAAAACCCTGCGCGCCCACCTCAAGTCAAAAGTGTTACTTTATCTACCGAGAAGCTCACACTAAAAGAATTTTATGCTTTTTCGTTTCCGCCAGCCACCGCCTGCCACCCACCGCCCGCCGCCAGCCGCCCACCAACAACCGCCTGCCACCAGCCGCATACCACCCACCGCCCGCCAACCACCATCCACCGCAAACAACCCATCAACAGTCGCCCAACACTCCATATACGCAACCACAGTAGAATAGTTAAAGAATAGTAATAATTTAGTTGTAATTAATGTGGCAACAAAATCCCTTAAAAGAGCTTAGCTCACTGGGATTTGCCAACCTGCAAAATGCTAACAGTAATGATTGTTAAAAATAATAAAATACGTAGCTACCGAGCCTAACTCTTCAAAAAGAGTAGGTAAATGTTTCCAGCAATCAACGCTGTGAAGTGCGAAATTCGGTTTAAATAAAAAAAAAAAAAAACTCAATCTAAACATTTTTTAATTTTTTCTTTGTTTTCAACAATGAGTTTTACTTAGTGCGTCCATCCCGGGAATTCCCGGGATTTTTCCAAAATCGGGAATTCCTGAATCCCGGGATTTTTTTATAATCTGTCCCGGGAATTCCCGAAACTGAAAAAATATATTAAATTTTGGTCTGCAAGTTCAGATTTGGCTGTGGAAATAGATGATTAGTTGAATATTTGGTAATTGATAAGAATTTTTAAGCATTAAAATTTGTATTTGGCATATCTTTTTTTGGAAAAGGTCCTATAAACAATCTTTTTAATTTTTGTTTTTTTGGGTGTTCTTGAACACCCCTGACTCAAGGCGATTTTATAAACACCCAAAATGCAAAAAATTGAAATTTTGTTTATTTGACGATTTAAAAAAAATTCTAGATATCAACATTAATTTGGATTATTAGGGAAAATGGTTAAACTTTTAGTTTACAGATCCGCAAAATGCCAAAATGCGCAAAATTTTTATTAAAAAAAATAGTATTACTTATCCGTATATCTATGATTTTAAATTTGAAAACTCCTAAATCTACTGTACCTATCCAGATTGTAGTCCCGATTTTCTCAGTTGGCAATAGTAACTTATAGATAATTTGTGTAATATGTTTTATATAAAACATGAAATTCAAATTTTGTATAGACCGACATCATTTTTTTGTATTCGCTTCTTGTTTTTTTTAATTTACAAAGAAATTTTAAAATCTTTTTAAGTCATTTCTTAGAAAAAAAAATACATTTATAAAATACTTATTTAATTTGAATCTCATTGGATAAAACATTGTAGTTCATTTAAAATCCAAAGCAGCACAACAAAACTAAAAAAGGCAAATTTTTAATTTCGTTAAGCTATTCAAATAATTTTTGTTCTTGTTAAGATTGAAGTGTAGATTATCACCAATTAATATTATTGAGCTAATTATATGATTTTAAATTTAAAAACATAAAAAATTATAATAAAAACATAGGTTTTATGACAGTTTCAAAAATTTCCCGGGATCCCGGGAATTCCCGGGATTCTAAAAATATTTTTCCTGTTTCCCGGGACATTCTAAGCCCGGGAAAATTGGACGCCCTAGTTTTACTCAATTTCGCACAACTTTGTAGAACAAAGCTAATTGTTTTACCCACATGCTGACGAGATACAGGCTTGGGATCAAGTGTCCCCGGGGATCAAGTCTCCCCATTCTCCCCTACTTCTAAATGATAGTAAGCAAACAATTTTAGGAAAGAGGTTTTAATTTAAATGTGTACATTTCAAATTAATATTATGCAATCATGACAAAAAACTAGCGTGACGTCACAATCTCGCAAACCCCTCTCCCCCCTTCGTCACATCTTGTCACACCTTCGGTAACCCCCCCCCCCCCACCACCCTCCCCCCCAAAGAGCGTACGTACTTTATGGATGACGCCAAACACAAAAAATAACTTTTTTGCAATTCCGCTGTGAAACTTTCAACTTTTCTTGTTTTTCTGCACTCAAAAAAATTAGTTCGCGTAAACGTGAACAGAGTTCATGCCAACGGGAACCAGGAAGAAAATTGTTCACTTTCATGGTGCAATGCACTATAAAAGTTGAACAGTTTTCTTCCTGGTTCCCGGTGGAATGAACTCTGTTTACGTTTACGCGAACTCATTTTGTTGAGTGTGGAAAAACGAAACGGTTTACTTTTCCCAACCAAAAATAACTGAATGGAAAAATAATACCTTTCAAAACCAGTGCAGAAAAGTTGAACTTTTCAACACTAGTATCGAAAAGTAAAATTTTTTAATATTTTTTTTGTTTTGAATGGTGTATTGACTAAACACATGAATGTTTGACATAAAATTCCATTCAAGAAGCGTTTTTCGCAATTGCAAAAAATGTTGTAAGCAACTCGTTGCAAAACTAAATGTTATCAGCAATCGTCGTATTTATTTGAAATGTTCAACTCGTGCTGAAAAAATCTTCTTTTTGCAACTTGTTTTTCCGATTTCGTGTGAGTTGGCGGAGAATTACCCATTTTTCAGTGTTCCGATGTTCCTAATACCAAATCTGATTACCATTCTTAAATGCAATGTATCAAAATTTAGAATAACGATTATCTGCTTCAAAATTAATCAGCTTTAGGGTGACAATAAAAAAATCATCATCAGGGATACCCTCAGACTCGAAAATAAGTATATGTGCCAATTTTGAGCCAAATCGGTTAAGTATTTTTCTGCCAGGTGGCGCGGGTCTCGTCTAAAATGGTCCAAGTGAGAGATTCTTGTAGGAAATTCAATTCCCTACAACTTTGCCGAAGGGTGCAAAACGATCCGATTTGATCCTGATTTTGGTGATTTTTCTAGCATAAAGTATTTTCTTATGGTTGTCCTATATACCTCTTATTATCTCGGATTAGTTTTCAAAAAGCCGTAAGAGCCACCGTGACCTCCGACACTATTTTTCGTTTTTCTTCAAATTGAAACAATATTTCATTTGTTTTAAGTGCAGGACACTCGAAGGACGTGTAGATGAGTAATCTCAAGCATTTTTGAAATTGTTTTTTCGTAAGCAGGTCGAATACCGATGCAAATAAGGCTTTGTTTACAAATGGCTCTTTCGTCTTTTTGAAAACTAATCCGAGTTATATACTTTCAAGTAAATATATAAGCCGATTTCTTTTCATCGCATTGCTAATAACTCATCAGGATCAACTTGGATCTTCTAGCACCCTTCGAAAAAAAAGGAAATTTAATTTCCTTGAAGAATCTCACACTTGGGCAATTTTGGGCGATACCTGCTGCTAAAATCCTGAAGGAATGTTTTCCTCATTCATTTTCGCAATTTTCGCCTTATAAACTTCAACGATAAAAAGCGACCCTTATACCTTAACCGAGTTGGCTCAAAATTGACACAGTTACTTATTATTGCCTAAAGAAATTTCCAGGGGTATCTCTTGAAATTTTCTAAAATTTTCATTTTTCTTGTCACCCTAATCAGCATGTGCCAGTTGTACTCTTCATGACGCCAATGAATAATTCTTCAATAAAAAGATAATTTCTCTAAAAATTTAAGTAATTTAGTGATACAATCATTGGCGTCTTAGTTGAGAATCATTGATTAATGACATTATGGAATTCCTTTACGATGAATAAAAAAATCATCACCAAATCGTGATACTTTTACGATATGAATCATGTGCGAAGGGACTTATAGAAAGAATTTTGTAAATATATTTTTTGAGAAGATTTTTTTTTCATTCAGCTGAAACTTTGTTTGGGAAGAAAAAATCGAAAATTGTCGTTTTTTTTCAATAAAATTTATCGAAAATCGGCAAAAGGCATCTTTTAGGGTTTGTAACGTATAACAAAACGTCATCATTAACTCATTTTCGACCGAAATGATCTGTGTCACAAGATAGCACACAGCTGACCAAATATATAAAAAAAAATAAAACTCAGTGGCAAATTTTTGCTTTTACTTCTCCCTAAAAGATTAAAAAATCGTAAATCAGTAATCGAGTATATCAATATCATGCTGAGGCCATCTTTTAAAATGCAAAAAATTAAACGCCTGTATCGAGCTCTTTATTTATTTACACTAAAATATGCGAAAGGATCTGACCTAAAGTGCCTTGAACATTTTATTTTTTGAAAAAAAAGTCTATTGGTGGGTTAAATCCCATTTTAAGTCTATTTTCTAATGAAAGGGGCTGATTTCGTTGAGAATTGCTCAAAAAAATTACAACAGTTTCAAGTTTCAAAGAAATATGTTTATATTTTCTTTTTTTAGCTTTCCACGACTTTTGAATATTTCTAGCTGCTAATAAAAGTATACTTCAATCGAAATCAAAAAAATATCAAAACCAACACTGATCAAACACACTCCAATTCACGGAAAATCTTCACACATTGAGGGTGGGAGGATCCAAGTGTTGGTAAATTACTTGACTCAGTGCACCGTTCGTTTCGTTGGTTGGTGTTCATCATCCTGATGCCAACACCGTCGTTTCGCCGACCGCTTCGGATTGTAATTGCTTTACCTTTCCATCGTCGTCGTCTTCCTCGCAATACATATTTGCTTCTCATAATTGCGTTTATCGATACACACTACGCACACACACATACTGTGCGGTCCCTTACGTGATCAATTCTTGGCGCTTTGCTTCGATTGACTGACTGATTGATGAAGGAAAACATGTTTGAGTAAATGATGTTTGTTTGTGAAAATTAAAGCGAGTTCGTTACTTTGAGCGTTGGAATTATTAGATCGGAAAAATATGTACAAAGTAAACATTTACTTAAAATTTAAAATTTGATTTAATTCGCCATTTTTTTTCATTTAATTAATTGGTTCTTTTTTTCCAATGCATCTGGTGGTTTGATGCTGCAAATTAAATTTTCAATCAATGTACGTTTTCAATTACCAAATGACAAACACACACACTCTCAATCACACTCACCCCGGTTGGCATTTGTTAATGGATTGCGTTTCGAATTAATCCGTGGACTTTTCGGCGAATAACCAATTTTCTCGGTCTGCGGACAGTAACGCGTACAGGTTCGTGCCCGCCGATGAGTTGTCCCGTACAAGCCATAAATATACCAACTCATTTGTAAAATTACGTGAATTTCCATTTGCTTGGTCGCACCTCTTCTCGTTTCCTCGCCTGGTGGTGTGGAAGTTCCCCCCTCACCCTCTCTCCCGAGGAACCGAAAAAGGATTCATAATTGGACACGACTGTACGTGACCGTTTTCGTGGGTGCCACTGGACATGGTGCACAGTGGGTTAAAATGAGTGGTCAAAGTTTTAATTTAATTATGAAGAGATTCTACAAATAACGTTTAAATGTTTATTGCTATGACAAATTTGCTAAATTTCCCGAAAAAAATATTTATAAATAACCCGCATGAAAAACTACCTTATGAAAACTTTTCACCATATGGTCATTGTATTATAAATTATATTGTTAATACAATTTCCTTAAAAGTTGACTTGTATTTAAAAAAAGGGAATTTTAAGGTTTACTTGAATTTGTACCATCTCGAAATGGTGTTTAACAATCTGGCATAATGGCGATTAGCAATGTTAATCAGATAAATATCAGAACAATTTTCGTAAAAAAAACTGTTTGTTAAATGGTAATTTAATAGTTCAAGTACTATTTGCCATATTGTAACCTTAAAACAAACAGTTCACAGATTGTTTTTTACAGTCAAATTTTATTTTTGGGAAATTAAAAAAAATTAACAATTAGTTACCATGATCCAACATGGTAATCATATAGTATTTTTTTTGGGAAACCAGCAAAGTTACAAAATTCTATTCATTTTAAAATGAAAACAAAAAAAAAACGTCACTTCACACAGATTGCTTTTTACAGTCTAATTTCATTTTTGGGAAATTGAAAACCTTTTTTTTGCAATTCCGTCGGGAAACTACTTACTGTTCCTGTCATTCTTGAATGACGAAATAGCCTACTTTTCTGTACCAAAAATAACAGAATCGAATAGCAACACTTTTCAAAATAAATGCTGAAAAGTTCTACTTTTCAGCACTCAAATGGGTGCTGAAAAGTTGAACTTTTCAGCACTTGTTTCGAAAAGTAACACTTTTCAACATTTTTTTGATTTAAACGATTTATTGACAAAATACATGAAAATTTGACATAAAATTTCACTCAGTGTGTGTTTTTTGGAATTGCAAAAAATGTTGTATGGAACTCGTTGCAAAACTTGACTTTTTCAGCACTCTTCGTATTTATCCAACTCGGTGAACCTCGTTGAATAAATGTACGACTCTTGCTGAAAAAATCCTCTTTTTGCAACTTGTTGCATAAACTACTATTAACAAATAGTTACCATGATCCAATATGGTAATCAAATCGTATTTTTTTATTCGGGTAATCAGCAAAGTAACAACAATTTAATTATTTTAAAATGAAAACAAAAAAAACTTCACTGGGTTATTGTTGATTTTGAGCATTTTAAAAACTTTCTTTGAACCTTTTTTTGAAAAAGCTCTCTAGAATTAATAAACTAAAAAATAAATAAATAAATTCAAACATGATTCATGCCGCAATCCCACAGTGCGTTGCGTTGTTTTCCGTCGGTGCTGTTGCCGTTGGACATGGGGGACCCGTTGTCCCCCCACGGGAGCACCTATATCTCGGGTTGGACACGGACGGGTTGGGCCGGGTCCAGTTTTGCGGTGTCGGACGTGTTCATGCGTGTCGCGACGCGATCCGAAACTAGTAATTACGTTAATACCGTTCATTAGGGATATTAATTAAAGCTCGGAAAGTGATATCGCGGCACGATGACCCGGAAGGCCGGGGAGAGGTCACATGTCCCCAAATGAGGCAAGAAGTTTAACAATTCTGGGCAACCCGGTCGTAACTAGCCCGGTGCTATACACCACACTTTTGCTCAACCAATTGGTGTGGTTGTCAAAGATCAAACGGACCACCTTGTTGGTTTTACATTTCCCGGAGGCGGCGGAAAATTGCAGCTCGGGGTTTCGCGAGCAAATAGAACTTTCCCTTTGATGCGAATGGGGACAGGTCATGATGGTGGCACGTAGAGTTGCGTTTTGGCAACCGGCCGCCCAGTGGACCGCGTCAATCAGTGCGTTTTTTTCTCTCTCTCGGATTTCAGTAGGTAGGCGATTTAAATTAGCTGGGACCACGTGGTCGGGCACAGGCAGAGAGATATTAATTCGATTAATCTGTTCAATTTAATTGCCAATTAAGGAGACAAATGGCACGTGTGAGTTGGTTGGCCGGTGTTGGGTTACCAACGCGGGTTCGAAGTTGGGGCAATGGAAATGGGAAATGTGTCAAATAAACCTGTTAAAGGTGTGAAATGAGAATTTACGACGATCGGAAGGGGAACTAATCACGACAGTTGGGGTAAGGAAATTAATCCATTAATTTAATTAGCTTGGACATGGTCGGACGTCCAGGCACAGAGAAACAGTCAAGAGAAGTTGAACATATTGCACTGCCCATTTTGTTTAATTTTTATTATTCATATTTGTACCCAGAGTTTTGCAACATGGTTGAGGAAGGGAGTTTTAAAAAGCTTAAAAATGAGACAAAGGGTTATGCAATAATTTTCTGTTTTTTTTATTCAATTGTTTAGATTGAGAGCAGTAGTCAATATGGAAATGATTTTTTTTCGGGCATCGATTTCAAAGTCTTGTTGAATCGTTTGTGATACTTTGACCGCATAAAAGAGTTGTTATATCATTTATTTACCCTTATTTTCAGGAACCAATTGTGAACATCTTTAAATATGTGGTTTTTGCTTTCAAACTAAAAAAAAAACTTGAAATCAGCGATTTTTGGTTATTGCATTCTTCGAGGCGTATCATATTTACATTAAGTTTCTCTTTGCAGCAGTTCCATATGAAAGTTAAAGAAAAAAAAAATAAAAGTGCTTCGATTCGGCTAGAAAAATTTCTTAGGGTTCCTTGGCCAAAATAATTAAGCCCGCATTTTTTGTTTGGCAATCAGGGGGGCCTAAGCCGTGTTAGGGTGGTCCAATAAATTGCTATTTTCATCGATTTTCACAAAAAAACACTTTTTCAAAAAAATATAACATTGCTCCCATTTAACCGATTTTAACTGTCTTAGGCGCAAATGAAAGATGTTAAGTTTGACTTTCAAGAAAAATAATGTGGAGTTTCAAAAATCTAGCCTAACATTTGAAAAGGTCTAATGAAAACATCAAATGCTGTTTTGACGGTGTTTGAACTATTTGGTTCAAATATATCTGAAAATATGTTTAACGGATTCCTAAGACAGTTTTACATAATATATCAAAAATTGGGCGAAGTTCATTAACAGGATTCATGATATGATTTTTTGAAAAATAAAATCCGGGCTCGAAAACGGGAAATTGACGAAATTGGCAAAAATCAACTTTTTTCACTAAAACTGCGATAACTCGAAAATTTCAGCGATAACCTATATACAGTATGTAAAAAAAGTATTTACACCCCTTGGGCACTATGCACATTTTGTGATGAAACATGTAAAAAATTTAAAGTTTGACAGGAACCTAGTACTACGTTTTGTTCAAAAACTCATGCCAAACATTTTGCTACAAAAAGCTCATGAAAAGATGATTTCTATAAAAAGTTATATAACAAATAATATTACGAAAATAAAAAAGGTGCAAAAAAAGTTTGTACACCTTTCGAAAAATTAACATAAATAATGTTATTTGTTGACAAATCACCATAAATCTAGTTTCCCAACTCCAAATAGGCATCCTTGACTGATTAAAAAAATAATTTGGATTGAATATAAAGTTTACTAACTACTTAGTATAAAAGTTTATATAACTCTGGAAATTCTATATAAAACTTATCTAAACTTAATTTTGCAAACTTTTAATTCAAATAAATGTCAATATATGACCATAGAATTGCTAAATAAACATTTTAGAGTGGGTATAACACCGTTTTTGGGGTATTTGTATCGATAGAATAGATTTTTCGTTGGAACTTCGTACCAACCCGGAATTACGTCGTCGGAAAATCCACCGGCATCTGAACCGGTCCACAATTCACAAGTCAACCTATGTGGCATCAGAAAGGGCATAAAATTTCCGATCTTTTGATACCCATACATCCAGGTTTTCTATAAAACCCACGTTTTTAAATACCTAAGCAAAAACGTTGTTATGGTTTCGTTTGAGCAACCTGCCAAAAATGTATGGAATTTCGTAATTTTTGTTCTCGTGGATCAAACTTACTTTTTGCCCAGGTATTTAAAAACGTAGGTTTTAAAGAAAACCTAGATGTATGGGTATCAAAAGATCGGAAATTTTATGCCCTTTCCGATTCCACATAGGTTGACTTGTGAATCGTGGACCGGTTCGGATGCCGGCGGATTTCCCTACGACGTAATTCCGGGTTGGTACGAAGTTCCAACGAAAAATCTATTCTATCGATACAAATACCCCCAAAACGGTGTTATACCCACTCCAAAATGTTTATTTAGCAATTCTATGGTAATATATTGACATTTAGTTGAATTAAAAGTTTGCAAAATTAAGTTTAGATAAGTTTTATATAGAATTTCCAGAGTTATATAAACTTTTATACTAAGTAGTTAGTAAACTTTATATTTAATCCAAATTATTTTTTTAATCATTCAAGGATTCCTATTTGGAGTTGGGAGACTGGATTTATGGTGATTTGCCAACAAATAACATTATTTATGTTAATTTTTCGAAAGGTGTACAAACTTTTTTTGCACCTTTTTTATTTTCGTAATAGTATTTGTTATATAAATATTTATAGAAATCATCTTTTCATGAGCTTTTTGTAGCAAAATGTTTGGCATGAGTTTCTGAACAAAACGTGGTACTAGGTTCCAAACTTTAAATTTTTTACTTGTTTCATCACAAAATGTGCATAGTGCCCAAGGGGTGTTAATACTTTTTTTACATACTGTATGTTAGGGTACCAAAATTTTTGTTTGAATTGAAATACGCAACATTTGAAACCCTAACATGGTCATCGCTGCAATTTCGAGTTATCGCAGTTTTAGTGAAAAAAAAAAAGATTTTTGCCGATTTCGTCAATTGGGTACTAAAGCCCTATCTCAATTTTTATGTACAACGGTAAAAAACACGATTAAAAACCATTTCTGATCACTTTTTTTCATTTTAATACAAAATTTTTTTTTGACAAGACAACATTTTTTCGATGGATCAACTATGGTCCCCTTTGAACGAGCTATCAAGTAGGAGCTTTTCTGTCAAGAAGGACCGCGAGGTTAATTTTTCAAAATTGATTTAAAAATCCATTTTAAACTCTTTGTGGTCGTACAAAGGGTCATTGTACTCAGAAAAATAAGCTCTATCGCTGTAAACAATAATATCAGCAATCTAAGCTTCATTTTAGGACCCAATTGCCCGTTTTTGCACGCGGCGCGTCGAAAAACCTGGATTTCGACGTCGTCGTGCTATCTTGTCGCACCCGCCATTTTGACGTTCCGAGAAAAACGCGTTTTAATGTTTGACCTTGAATATTCAAAAACGAGAGCACGCAATGTAAACAATAGCAAACACTTTTTGTTTGGCTCACCATTCTGTGCATTGTCCCAAAGTTTGGTTGAAGCTGGTTGCTGGAGTCCCGAGTTATAATTACAAATGTTTACGGTAGTCTAGCTTGTACGTGCGACAAACGCATCCTGACTTTCCTGGCCTGAAATCCCGTTGGCCTTTTGTCGCACTTACATCAATTTTCATGGAGTGACCAGATAGCACGACAAGATTGAAACTACTTTCATATGTAAAGTGACAAAAATGCACGGAGTTTTTTCGGTTTTTGTTGAATATCTCAGGATTGAAATCAAATTTTGGGGAACTGTGAAGGTCAAAAGGTGAGGCATTGTGAGCTGCACAAAATGGCGTTCTTAACTCAATTTGGCCCAAAATGCACGTACGACAAGTTAGCACGATGGCGACGAATTGCCCGTTTTTGCGCGCGGCGCGTCGAAAAACCTGGATTTTATTTTCAAAAAATCATATATCTGAATTCTTTTGATGAACCTCACCCAATTTTTAATATATTAAGTAAAATTGTCTGAGGAATCCGTTAAAAATATTTTCAGATAAAGGCTCATTGGTCCAGACACCGTCAAAACGGCATTTGATGTATTCATAAGACTTTTTCAAATGTTAGGCTAGAGTTTTGAAACTCCACATAATTTTTTCTTGGAAGTCAAACTTATGATCTTTCATTTGCGCATAAGACAGCTAAAATCGGTTAAAATGGAGCGAAATTATGATTTAAAAAAAGTGGTTTTTGTGAAAATCG
The DNA here is from genome assembly GCF_016801865.2 of Culex pipiens pallens. NCBI lineage: Eukaryota > Metazoa > Arthropoda > Insecta > Diptera > Culicidae > Culex > Culex pipiens. Next base: position 33,654,883 of record NC_068938.1, on the reverse strand, counting down.
ACGAAAATGGCCATTTTTGGGACCACCCTAACACGGCGTAGGCCACCCTAATGGGCAAACATTTTATTTTTGCCAAGGAACCCGAAGAAAATTTTTGAGCCAAATCGAAACATTTTTTTTTTCTTTAACTTTCAATTGGAACTGCTGTTTGATTAAATTTTTTCCTTCTTAATACGATTAAATGGTTGGATTGGATTCAGCGATGGAAAAATCGCCATCAACAGACAATATTTTGCGCGTTTATTGTAGCATATGGGACATTTGTCGTATTTATGTCGTTTTGGCGGTTATGTGGTAGTAGAATCAACTAGTTGCATTTCTAGTAACAATTACTCAAATTGGAAATATTGGAAATTGTAAGTATAACGATCGTACGAGCAATTGTTCCTCTTGCCCAATATGGTCGTATGCCCCACTAGGGTGTAATATCAAAATCGATTTTCCAGCACAGCAATTTTTCAGGTCCTTTTGGGGTCCTTAACAACTCCCCAAAGTTTGGGAACGATTGGTTTAGTCCTCACTTTGCGCAAAGCGATTCAATTTTCCATATAAATTTGTATGGGAAAACACATTTTTTTGAGTTTTGATATTTATAAAATCCACGTTTCACGCTGTACTAAAACCGGATTCATATTCGGATGCTCTGGAATGTGCTCTACAACTTTTCCGAAGAGAGTATGGTGCTAGCTTGTCCCTGAAAGAAGATACAGCGTCCTCAAAACTCGTCTAAAACGTGATTTTCGAGCAAAAAACACGTTTTAGACGAGTTTTGAACACGCTGTATCTTTTTATAGGAGCAAGTTAGCATCATACTCTCTTCGGGAAAGTTGTAGAGCACCTTCCAGAGCATCCAAATTTGAGTCCGGTTTTAGTACAGCGTGAAACGTGGATTTTATAAATATCAAAATCCAAATAATTGGTTTTTCCCATACAAATTTATATGGAAAATTGAATCGCTTTGCGCAAAGTGAGGACTAAACCAATCGGTCCCAAACTTTGGGGAGTTGTTAAGGACCCCAAAAGGAACTAAAAAATGGTTGTGCTCGCCAAATTTGGACAACTTTATTTTTTTCCATACAACCACATTACACCCTAATGCCCCACTTTCCCTCACATACAGTTTATGTACATCAACTTTGTGAGAAAAATAATTTAATATTATTGAGTAATATTAAGTACACAGTAAAAAATTGTGTAAATTTGGAAGCTCTAAGTTTGAAAGGTTGAATATTACCTCTTTAATGATGTAATTTTACCTCAATTAAGACTGAAAAAGTCACATTACACCAGAAAAGTGGTTAAATTACACATTTTCTGATGTAAAATTACATAATTTTTTTCTGACGTAAAAGTTGTACCCCTTCCCAGATGTAATATTTCCATGATTTTTTTTCTGTGTATTAAATGTACAATTTTAATGCTCACAAAAAATAATATTTCAAACCTGTGGGATTCAAACACCTTACACACGGAGAGCACTGCGCCCGAGTCCGCACGGCTATCAGACACTGAAAGATTATCGTCAATATGAGCTTGACATTTTGTTCAAGTAATTTTTCCTTACTTATCTATCTATATAACAATTTCGACGGTTTTGTTCGAACGCGAATCAATTGAATACGGAGCGTCAGATCGAGTTGCTCTTTGTTGCGTTGAGTGCGTATAAGCCCAAGGAAGGTTTATACGCTCACTCATTGACGCTTTGGCCAATCTGGAACCGATTCCGGAGCATCGGCAAATTGTATGGAAAAAGTTACGTAAAATCAAATTTTGATCATAGGAGGTTAAATACGCAAAAAAGCAACAAACGTCAACAAACGAAGAAAGACAGAACGAAGTTTGTCGAGTTAGGCTTGTTATTTACATATTTCTGCATGTAACGTAACATAAAATTTTAGGAACGCGGCTGGATCACATAAAAATTTCTTATTTAGGCTTAGAAAATTATGCATACAATGATTGTGAATGATCGAGTAAAAGTGGTATTCTGTTTGACACATTTCGGATTAAATCAGTTTTGATTCCTAGAACTATGGTTAAGAATTATGAAATGTTAAGTTATTTTTTTGCTAAAGATTAATCATAAAAAAATAAAATAAAACCAACAGCAATTGAAAACAGTTTTTGTTTTAAAATAGCAGCTCTTTTAGTAGGCTTAAACTGTGTAAATATTTGTTTTGTTTTCCAGAAAAAAAGTTATTTTTTTTAATCAAAATTAATCAAAGGCTGATATCCTATCAGCAAACATTAAGCATCTCTTTTTTGTTCGAACTGACAAAAAATCCTTTGAATATTTGCTGATCATGCACGACGAGAAAAGGGCCAAAATTTACTTCGAAAAACAAATGAGTTTCAATATGCCAACCATGTCCACTTCGAGTACACATTTTTCATGTGTTCAGATTAAAAATAATCTGGTGAAAAAAAACCAACTCTCTGGGGATGCATTTTTTTGTTCGATTTTTCTGTGCTTCCTTTTACTACTCCGGTAAATAGTAGACGGGTTCAACTTATTTAAAAAATACGTTTAATTGTTATTTCCATTTGAAATTTTGAAAAATACTTAGACAAAAATAAGAAAAATAAATAAACATCGATTATTTCACAATTTTTTGAATTACTCTCAATAAAAAACAATGCCAAAAGTATCATTCCTATTGATACAGTCCATGCCCGTCCCCTGTGAATAGTCAAATTTTCGATCCACCAAAAAAAAGCTCAATTTTTTCCAACCATTTCTTCGCTCGTCCACTTCCTGTTCATATCCGAGAGAGGAGGTCCTTTTTTGTGTGTCCAGTTTTTTCCCCCGGATGCGTTTCCCTGCTTCTCGTTTGCACGGTAGTGTATAACTTTCGAGCCTTTGTTCGGTGCCTCTTCTCTGTGTTTGTGTGTGTGTGTGTGCCTCCACTAATAATACCGTGTGTCCTTTTTGTGTTCTCCTTTTTCATCAATAATGATTTATGTTATCAAATTTTATTTGTTTTAATTCCAGATAGAGGAAATAATTTATGGATTTTTTTTTCTCTCTCGTGGTTCGCAGTTGCTGCTTCGTCGTTGAACGGAAAGCTTTCGCTGCTGATGGAGGAGCTTTTTTTGTGGCTAGTCTGGTTTTTGTGAACATTTTGCTGCGAACCAAAAGGGATGCTCAATTTTGTAAGCTAATCTCTGGATATTTAGGACGTGAAGCTTGAGAACATTGTCAAATGATGTTAACAAGCTTCGGTGATCTTAACCTCTTATTTTTGAGCATTGAAGCTTTTTAACCTAAATGCACTTAAGCTTTTGAGCTTTGAAGATTTGAAGTTTTGAGCTTTGAAGCTTAAATTCTTTTGAACATCCCAATCCATACGCGGACAAGTGAATCAAAATTGGACTACTCGTGTTCCGGATAGGCCCCCGGCAGGCCACACAGTAACAACTCCGCATTCCCAACATCATCATCATCCCGCGCCCGGTTCCGGATGTTGCCCTCATTGCTGTGCGTATATCTCCGGGCCACCGATTCTGCAGTGTTGTATCGCGCCAAGTGCCCCAAGTGCTCCCCGGGTAGCAATAATTCGACGAGGCCCCGCTGATAGAAAGTTTCGATAGTGAGAGAATAATCGGATTTCCAGGAATAATAAATCCCCAGCGGAAATGGAGAGCTTTCGACGAGCGCGATACTTTGTATGAATGAATGCGGCAAAAATGTCGAGTGGAAAAAAACTCGGCACTCGATAAATGGTACACGCTGATTGCGAATTAAAAAAAATGCTGCGAAACCGTTGCGTGGAAATGATGAAAGCATATTGATCAACCTCGTCCAGAATGAGCAACTGGAATGAGCTGAAATTGAGTTTATTCGAGTCAGTATTGAAGCACTCGCGCGCGAGAACTTGAAACGACGTGCTTCGCAAAGCAATTGTTTACCCCCGGTATAAACACTTTGGGATTACTTTCATCAAAGTTAATCCGCAAAATACACAGCGAAATCTGGACGCTGGAAACGCTAACGAGGACGGCCGCAAATAAATCATAACACCCACTTGAGTTCGAATGAAAAAGCTGGGCTTGGGGAAAACTCTCAAGTTCACAATTACGGCCCTCTCGATTCGCTAAATTTAGTCAAGTGGTTGAAATTTGGCTCACAAAGTGTAGAATTGACTTATTCTTCCAAAAATCAAAGCATAAAAAAATAAACAAATAAAAAAAAATATAAAAAAATCATAACACATCTATTTAAAAATTTAAATTAAAGAAAAATAATTTTGTTAATAAAACATTTTTTTAAATATATCTTTGCTTTTTTCCATCAGCGATGGAAACCCCCTCGTGATGCGGCGAGGCAAAATAAATATCAATTAGGTCGAAGGATCTCGTTTTAATTTTATTACTCAACATACAAATTAGATGTAATCCGCTGGGGGGGGAAGGAGCAGCTTCGTTCCGCAAGAGCGGAGTTTAAGATAGTAATTTCGACTTTCGGAAGCACTTTGACGTAGCCGTAGCGCAAGAAGTTTGGTTCGGGTTTCCTGGGTCCGTGAGTCCTTTTTCTTGGGGGGTAGATATCCCATTTTGCCTATCAATTGGAGGAGGGGTTGTCGGAAAAGGGACGGTTTCGGGTGCGTAATGGAAGTTATTGACGGAGGAAGTGAAATTGGGCCCAATGCGTGTGGAATGGAAATTTGGGTAAGTCAACCGTGGAAAGGGAAAATTTCTCTATTGGAACGATTTTGGAACTGTAAGATAGGGTTAGCTTGTGAGGAATTCACTACATCCAATTATGGACATTTACTGTCGAAACAAAAAAAAAAAAGAAACAAAAAACAAAAAAACAAAAAACAAAAAACAAAAAACAAAAAACAAAAAACAAAAAACAAAAAACAAAAAACAAAAAACAAAAAACAAAAAACAAAAAACAAAAAACAAAAAACAAAAAACAAAAAACAAAAAACAAAAAACAAAAAACAAAAAACAAAAAACAAAAAACAAAAAACAAAAAACAAAAAACAAAAAACAAAAAACAAAAAACAAAAAACAAAAAACAAAAAAAAAAAAAAACAAAAAACAAAAAACAAAAAACAAAAAACAAAAAACAAAAAACAAAAAACAAAAAACAAAAAACAAAAAACAAAAAACAAAAAAC